>NC_137889.1:29047235-29289825 GCF_963455335.1 Martes martes | reverse complement strand
TTTGCCTACTTGTAATTATGACTGTGACAAGCTGATGGGCAAAATGACTTATTCTCCCCATAACCCGCACTTATATACCAATAACCAGTATTTTAAAATAATACTTAAAATAAGATCTTATGCCTTTCTAGCTTTAACTATTTTATTTTTTTTTAATTAATTTGTTTATTTTAGAGAGGGGAGGAGGGAGAGCATGAGCAGGGGGAGGGGCAGAGGGAGAGACTCCCAAGCAGGCTCCATACTCAGCGGTATGTGGGGCTGCACCTCAGGAACCTGAGATCTTGACCTGAGCTGAAACCAGGAGTCAGGAGCTCAGCTGGCTGAGCCAATCAGGCGCCCCATTTGCTACTTAATTTTAAAGCAGTGAGGGTTTTTTTTTTTTAAGATTGTATTTATTTATTTGACAGATAGAGATCGCAAGTAGGCAGAGAGGCAGGCAGAGAGAGAGGAGGAAGCAGTCTCCCCGCTGAGCAGAGAGCCTGATGTGGGGCTCGATCCCAGAACTCTGGGATCATGACCTGAGCCGGAGGCAGAGGCTTTAACCCACTGAGCCACCCAGGTGCCCCAGCAGTGAGGGTTTTCTTAAAGATTCTAACAAAGGAGGGGGTGCCTGGGTGGCTCAGTGGGTTAAAGTCTCTGCCTTTGTCTCAGGTCATGATCTCACCGTCCTGGGATTGAGCCCGGCATCGGGCTCTCTGCTCAGCAGGGAGCCTGCTTCCCTTCCTCTCTCTCTGCCTACTTGTGACCTCTGTCAAATAAATAAATAAAATCTTAAAAAAAAAAAAAAAAGATTCTAACAATGGACATGAAATTTCGTATCATAGGAAATCTGCATATTAGCATTTACAGTATTCATACTGAGAGGTATTAACATTTTAATAATCAATATGCATGTAAATATGCAAAACCAATATAAGCAAAGTAAATGTTTGCACCAAAGTAGGGTACTTTATAATTCCTTTACAGATTACCCAGTTTAAATACACGGTCCCTACCTCCTCACTTCTGTCCCACCCCAAACCAACACTCAAGTATAATACATTGACATTTTGTCCACAGCCGATCATCAATCATCCAGGTTTCAAAAATCAAAATGGGGTTCAGGCAGCCCAAGTCGGGAGGTAAGAGAAGACACCCAGGATAGTAACCCAGAGTTAAAAAAAAAAAGTGGTCCTTAGCTTGTACCAACAACTACTCACCTCACCTTAATCACTCAGACCAAACATATTCTGCAGACAAAGAAATTATCAGGCTCTGCTCTAGTTGTCATCTTAAAGACACCCAACATTTTGAAAGGAAAACATTGTATCCTACAAAGACTAGGACAAAACAGTAGAGACAAAATCCTGTGGGCTGCCACACTGGTTCTTTCCCCTGGGCTACACACATCAGACTGTGGGGTGTGTATGTGTCTTTCCGGGAGAGGTGTTCCAAGAGCCCCATGGCACCTTGAAGCTAAGAGAGGCTTGCAGAAAGCCAGCATCCCGTAAAGTTGTTTCCTACCAAATCAGAAGGTGAATGTAGTTGAGGAAAGGGAGTACAGGAAAAGGTAAAGAAAAAAAAAAAATCTTCATTAGTGTCCCCCTAGGGACTAGGAGCAGAAGGTTGCCTATAACCCTTAATCAAATCCCCTATAGCAGGAAAGAAGTGAGGAAGGGTGGTGTCAATCAGAGAGGGATCAGAATTTCCTTTGGATGAAACACGGCTATTTGGAGGAAGAACTCCAAGGATACACCACTTTAACCCTTCAGGATCCAACCCAACAAAGCCCAGGAGCACCCATATTTCTGTGCCCCTTTAAAAAATTAACATGAGGGGCACCTGGGTGGCTCTGTGGGTTAAAGTCTCTGCCTTTGGCTCAGGTCATGATCTCAAGGTCCTGGGATCGAGCCCCATATCAGGTTCTCTGCTCAGCAGGGAGCCTGCTTCCCCCTCTCTCTCTGCCTGCCTCTCTGCCTACTTGTGATCTCTCTGTGTCAAATAAATAAATAAAATATTAAAAGAAAAGAAAAGAAAGAAACAGACTCAGGCAGCTTAGGTAACTTAGTCACGGTCACAAAGCTACTAAATGATAGGGCCAAGATCTGAACTAAAGTCTGACTCATGCTATTTCTGCTGAAAAATACTGCTTTTCTTTTTAATCACAATAATGCATCTGATTTTATATTGCTTACCTATCACTTCAATGGGAGAATAAGGGAACCAGAAGGCGGTAACAATGAAAAAAACTTTGTAAACAAACTTAAAGGGCCACATTGCCAAAATAGGAGCTATCTAAAATTTTGCCTGGTGATACCCAGAAGTTCTAAGGATCAAGCACAGGCTATTGAAATGTGACCCTATTTATAATGGAAAGTGAATGAGCTCCTCTACAGTCTCCGTTCCAGCATTTTCTCCAGAAAGCTCCTTCAGTTACCTACTTCTGTGAAACACACTGCCCTAAAATAGCTTAAAACAACAAGGGTTGGGGGCGCCTGGGTGGCTCAGTGGGTTAAAGCCTCTGGCTTCGGCTCAGGTCATGATCCTAGGGTCCTGGGATCGAGCCCTGCCTCGGGCTCTCTGCTCCGCAGGGAGCCTGCTTCCCCCTCTCTCTCTGCCTGCCTCTGATCTCTGTCTGTCAAATAAATAAATAAAACCTTAAAAAAAAACCCAAAAAAACAACAAGGGTTGTATTCTAGCTCATGAGTCTGCAGGCTGACTGGGTTCAGCTAACTGGTTCTTCTGCTCCATTTGATGTCAGCTGGGGCTGCCCTCAGCCGGGGTACAACTGGGCTGAAATACTGAAGATGCCACTCACTCACATGACCAGCAGCTGATGCCAGATGTCCCCTGGAGCCCAGGGAGGG
Source organism: Martes martes (assembly GCF_963455335.1). Taxonomy (NCBI): domain Eukaryota; kingdom Metazoa; phylum Chordata; class Mammalia; order Carnivora; family Mustelidae; genus Martes; species Martes martes. The sequence continues at coordinate 29,286,979 of NC_137889.1, read as the reverse complement.
TGCACCAACCTAGCGCCTAGCCCTATGGCTTGGGCTTCTCACAGCACAGTGGCTGGGTTCTGAGCAGAAGCGTCCCAAGACGGAGGAAGCACAAGCCGCCAGTCCTCCTGCAGACTAAATCTGGAGGCCACAAGGGTTATTTCCATTGCCTCCTACTGGTCAAGTAGGGCATGGATGGGGGGAGGGGAGTAAGTCTTGACGGGGCAGTGACAAAGATTTTGCCACCACAATTCATCCACCGCAGAAGGTAAGGGAGTAAATGTTAGAAAGCCGACCTGGGACAGGAGGAGACGGGGTAATATAGAATGGGATTTGGCAAAGAAAATGAAAATACACGTGTATTTCTGGTCCACTCTCATAATATTCCAGATTCCTTCTAAGCCAGCTTCAGTGAAGAAAAAAAATCCCATCATATCCTCAGATATACTCAAATTCCTTTGCTACTTCAGGCTATTGGGTTCAGCATTTATTTTATTTATTTTATTATCAAAAGTATGTAGCACAGTTCTGGCAGATGAAAGAGGATGGTAAATGCCAGTTTGCCTTTGGCCATATCACCCAAACTTCCTTCCTCTTTTACATTTTTTTTTTCTGTATTTTTGCTCTCTCACTCTGAAAATATTCATCTCTGAAAAAGCTTATCCTTGCTCCTAAATTTTATAGATAAAAACATAGACTCTACTTTGTGGTGTCTGGTACCACAATGACCAGGATTATTTCATTTCTTCTTTTTTTTTTTTTTTTAAGATTTATTTATTTATTTGAGAGAAAGAGAGAGACAACACGCATGAGCACAAGCTGGGGGGAGGGGCAGAGGGAGAGAATCCCAAGCAGATTCCCTGCTGAGCACGGAGCCGGACCTCGGGACTCCATCCCATGACCCAGGAGATCATGACCTGAGCCAAAACCAATCAGACACCCAACTGACTGAGCCCCCCAGGCCCCCCAGGATAATTCTGTTTCTAAATTATAGTCCTTGGAGATGACTATGGATAAAATGTAATGATTTATGTATTTGCTAATGAATTATGAAATCACAGTTTTCACAAGAAAGCTTCATGTTCTAAAGCTAACCTTAAAAACTTACTGCATCCAATGGAGAAGACAGAGCACTCAAATGCATCCCCTAGCCTCTTCCCACTCAGTTGAAAGTCACTCTCCAGGTGGCTCCAACTCCTCCCTGGAGCCTTTCTGTGTTTCCAAGTCATGGACCCAACATTTTCTTAACTGTACCAATAATGGGGCACATCTTCACAGTCTGTGCTATTATTTAATTATGCCATAGGTATAGGACTGAAGAATATAATTTCTTTGAAGGCCAGGTCTATCACTATCTGGCTGTCTCAAGCCTAGAGCTGTGTTATCCATTCAGTACATACATTTCGGGGTTTTTTTTTTTTTTTAAAGATTTTATTTATTTATTTGAGAGAGAATGAGTGAGAGAGAGCATGAGAGAGGAGAAGGTCAGAGGGAGAAGCAGACTCCCCAAGGAGCTGGGAGCCCGATGCGGGACACGATCCTGGAAGTCCGGGATCATGACCTGAGCCAAAGGCAGTCGCTCAACCAACTGAGCCACCCAGGCGCCCTGGTTTTTATTTTTAACTGAAATTGAATTACATAGATTGTAGCCCCTTTAATAAATGGGCAAACTTTCTTCACATCTATCTAATTAATCAAAATACCTCCTGTACTCTTGTTCATTTTTTCCAATCTTTTAATGTTCAGTTCAGGTACATCCTTACCAAACTTTTCTGATTGTTCCTAAATATGCCTTTTGAGAATCTGTCTTATTCTAGAGAAACTCTGCTACAACTATGCTTCACGCTTAACCACCACAGATCCTTGCAGTGGATGGAAAACTGGGAATAAACCAGAATTTTACTGTTCCTGTAATTCTTCTCTCTTCAACTAAACAGAAAAGTTCTCTGAGGGCAAACCAAGTCCATGTGCTATCTGATGTTCTTCTACATTATTCATAAAGCTAAATGGGGGATATGAAACTCATTCTACCTTACAGGGTAAGAGGTTTCTCCCCACTCTGAAGGCAAGCAAAGACTCTGACTATACTTTATTCTTTTTTGTTTTGTTTTGTTTTTTTATTATACTTCATTCTTACCCAGTGAAAATTTTCTCAGAGAAGACAATCCGACTTAATTTTAAGAATTATTTTATGAGATGCTGTATCAAATATTTGGTATTGACCATGGGTCTGTGTTCTCATTTTGTAACGAGATGATTGATTCACTCTGGTACATTTTGTTCTTTATGGGTTGAGATCCTCTATTGCTCAAGACACAGTACATGACCTCAAAGACGAGGATGTGAGAATTTTATATATAGAAAGATATCTCTATTAAATGGGAGAGTTATAAATTTTCTTTACTTTGAGAGAACCTATTTGTTTCTCACTCCCCGTAAGTAAAAATCGTTTGTTATATACAAACAGAGTTTATTTTATTTTTTATTTTTAAGTCATCTTTCTTTTAAAATTACACTGGACATGTTCTGGAAGCAGTTGGAGAAGGTTGCACAACATTGTGATAAATATTAGTGACTCGCTCACATCAGAATGATTTTAGGTTATGTGAATTCTAACTCAATAACAAAAAAGAATGACTCTTGGACATCCATCACAGTTTCAGCTTCTCCAACATTTAATTTTAAAAGGAAAATACGCTCTGCCTGACCAGTTTTACTAGTGGACTGCACTAAAATAATGAGACTTTGGTACATTTAGGTTGCCCTTTCGTCTACAAAAATCTCGGTAGGTCACGTGGCATTAAATCTCTGAAAGTCATTAACTAACTACGAACTCTGAATTGATGCTGATGATGCAACACTGCATCCCGAGGAACTGAGAAGCATGAATAAAGATATAATAAACTGATATGTCATTGAGTGTTTCAAAAGACATTTTATGAGAAAATGAGCAAAGACTTACAACTCTATCTCATTTTATACACTGAAAGTATTATTTCTCATTGTTCAACTCTATCCCATTCCCCTATTTAGAATATACTAGAAATAGGAGCAAAGGATGAGGGAGAAAGCGGCAGTTATTCTGAATTATCTGTATGTTCTACGCAGTGTGCTTTGTTACCAAGTGGCTGATAAATTCACTGCCTGAATGTCAATCCCATAAGGCCAAGCACTTGTGTCTGTTTCCATCACTACATCCCTTTTGCCTAGAACATGCCTGGCACACAGAAGTCACCATGTATTGTTGACACAATGCATCGATACGGAAACTCTCCTAAACAGAGATGAATTAACTATGGGAAAACATGTGAAAGACACGGGTACTCTAGATAAGAGTTGTCTTTGTGTGAATAAACACAAATAATGTTAGTGTGTGTGTATATGCATCATAGAAAGAAAGAAAATTATCCTTATAGTGACTTCTCTGATAATATATGGATGGAGAGTCGATTGTAATGTTTACTACAGCAATATAGGTTGGATTAGTTACCTTGAACAAATAGCTTTGCTTATTTCATTAATATTCACTACTCTAAGTTAAGACCACATGACAGAGCACCAGGGCTAAGAGAGAATTTTTGTTTGTTTTATCCTCAAGTCTTACGGCAAGTGTAACAAAAATACAAGGGACAATTGGCACTTTTGTGAGCACGTATATGATGTTATTTAAGGAAAATAATAAAGGCTATACCTTGTTGCGGTAAGAGGAATTAAACATTAGGGAGAAACATCTCTGATAATCAATGTCCGTGTAATACAAAGTCAGTACGGTTTCAAACATGGAAGTAATTAAACTTGATTTACACTTAGGCACTAGCTATTTGTTTCACTTCCTTGTCAGCTGACTCTATAAACTAATCCCCAAATCAATCCAGAAATGCACTGTACGGCACAACCCATCACTTTTACAAATGCTCTGGAATTTGTTACTTTGATTTTTCTATCTTCTGCTTCAGACAGAACCTGTTGAACATGAGATGGTTCACACAGGAAGGTGCTTATGAATTACTTATAAGACAGTACCATCCGCTCAAGAGACTCTGAAACATCCTATAAAGCCTTCTATAAAATAAACCCTCACAACTCACCTGGAATCAAGGAAGCGTCAGGAAGGGAATTATCTGAAGTGTCCTACTTTTAAATATACTCCAAATCTGCAAATTTGAGAAGAGTTCATCCAGAGGAAACATCTTACAATATGCATTTTCCTTAGAGTCTACGTTAATTCTCACTTCTTGTTGCTAATCAAAATGAAAATACGAAGTTGCACCAAAAGGAAAAAGAGCAGGAATAAAAATATATGCAGTTGTCAGAACTGATTTGGCATTCTGAGGGAGTCACCTAACCGGCGATGCTGTTGTAAGGTCATAAGCCTTATAATGCTTACAGAAGCAGAAGTATCCTATTTAAAATCAAACGCCAGCCTCCTATTTTTCTGCTGCTTCTCAGTTCAAGGGGTGGACACTTTTCCTGCATTGTTACAATTTTTATTACTTTAAAAATACGAATTTAACAGTCATAAGATAAAAGGATCTTGTCACTTGGTCTCCAAAATCTTCCATCATAAATCACACAATATGGTGCTAGGTTCAGATCTGTTTAAGAATGACTTGCTTCTTTTCTATGCATTTCAGAAATTACAAGGAGTGAAAGGATTTAGGCTTTAATGCAGAGATGAACTATAATCTCGAGAATAATTAGATCTAAATTTTTCATTTACTGAACGTTGGAGCTGAGGCAGGACTTGCCCGTGAATTTTATTCTGTCCAAGAAGAAAAAAGGTCCCAGGAGGTAAAAATAATCTTCCTGGAGTCACACCAAAATTAATTTCAGAGTCAAGACTACAAGTCAGGTCTCACACTCCTCCCCTTTCTACTCATGTCTACAAAGGAAAGCTCTTTGGTGATGTACTGCCAATGTCAATACAAAGGAACAGGAGAAGGGAGGGTTTCGATGTTCTGTCACTACTGCTGTGGATCATCGCTATAGAAATATCTCACTTTGAACTTGCACTGTGACTGCTTCTACTTGAAATTTAACCCTGTTTAGAGCTCCCATGACCACTTTGGGTCACAACTCTCCTGAATATGCAGGCCCTCTTTCTGGAAGATATCCAGAGATCAATATTTCATATTTGGACTCATTTATTCAACCTGATTGCTTCACACTACGGAGACACGCAGGATGTGTACCGCGGAGCCCCATCACTTACATGCAGGACAGGTCGGAGCTAAGAAATCAGTTTCACAATGGCAACATGACAATGAGCTTTATGCTCACATAGAAAGGTACAGACCAGAGACTCTGGTGGATGGAAGGGAGCTTGTATTTAGGGAGGAAAGAAGACTGTCACATCTATATAGGGATCAGCCATATTATCTCAATGTTTCAAAACCATGGGATATGAAGATAGCCGACAGCTGAGAACTGGTGAGGCAAGGTTATGGCCTCTTTTAATTTGGAGAGTCAGAAGACTGGCACAGGGAAGGAGTGATTGTCAGGAACAGGAGAAACAAGGCTGAAAGCTGTTGCTAATGGAGTGAAATTCTGAAATATGATGCCTAGAAAATCCCAGGTCCAAATATGATGACTCATTTCAGCGAGACCTGTATTCTGTTTGTTGGCATAATGCGTCACTTACATATTCCTTTAAGGACTGTAATAAAACACATATTACCAGGCAGAGTGGGATATGTGGGAGCAAAATGCACGCATGTATGCAACTTACTTGAAAGGGCATCAAAAATAAGAGTGGATGGACAGATAAAAATGAGCATTGGGGGGCGCCTGGGTGGCTCAGTGGGTTAAAGCCTCTGCCTCCAGCGCAGGTCATGATCTCAGGGTCCTGGGATCGAGTCCCACATGCGGGAGCCTGCTTCCTCCTCTCTCTCTGCCTGCTGGTCTGCCTACTTGTGATCTCTGTCTGTTAAATAAATAAATAAAATCTTTAAAAAAATAAATAAATTTAAAAAATAAAAAAAAATTTTTAAATGAGCATTGGATAAAAGCAAATACAGCAAACGTTACCTGTAAAATCTAGACACTGGGCATAACTTGTTTACAATGCATTCAACTTTTGTGTATGTTTGAAAATTCCGTAATAGGGGCGCCTGGGTGGCTCAGTGGGTTAAAGCCTCTGCCTCCGGCTCAGGTCATGATCCCAGGTCCTGGGATCGAGCCCCGCATCGGGTCTCTGCTCAGCAGGGAGCCTGCTTCCTCCCTCCCTCTCTGCCTGCCTCTCTGCCTATTTGTGATCTCTGTCTGTCAAATAAATAAATAAAATCTTTAAAAAAAAAAAGAAAAATCCGTAATAAAATGCTGGAAAAAAATTTTTTCATGGCTATTTCTGGCCAGGACACATGATAGAGAACCCGCCTTCATACACCATAGTAAGTTTATTACAAAAACCCCACAACCTATCCCAAACAAAATAACCAACTCCACACACATTAACCTGTGCTTACTTACTTCCCTTCCTCCACTGTATGTACTCTCCACGCCCACCTCCCCTTACCACCCTTACCTTGAGATATTGATTTCTAAAATGAAGGTCAAAATTATATCAAAAATACAAGATTCCTATCATTTTAACTCTTATCTAATGGCCATGAAGTATCCTTATATAAACAGACCATTAGTTGCTGCACAAAATCTAAAAGCTTTTCCTGACCCCTCCCCCATACCATTTATTTACCGAGAAGGGATTTTTCTTAATGCTATCCTACTGTCACTGGGGGACTGGGACATCTATGAATAATGTGAAGAGGGAGGTTGTGAAGTTCACTTTACTGACGATCAGAAAGGTTAGACACTGAGCGTCAGGTCATTTTGCTGGAAAAACAGAAATAGAATCCTTTAATTGTGGATGACACTTGCTTCCTGAACATATCTTTTTCAACGGCCGGAGGAAATGGTCAGGGGACACTCTAAGGCCAAGGGCTCTGACGTGGAGGGTGAGCATCTGCGCCGCTGTATTTCCCACCCAGTTATTCATACAGATATTTTATAAAACTGTTAAATATTTATGATGTAGTACAAAGCCCCTCTAAAAGCATCTGTATTTAACTAAATCATGTCGGTGACAGCAAGAGGCATGCAGAGTAATTTCACCTAGCAGGAAAGTACTTCTTTTACATATCACTGTCTGCCGTGCAGAGAGTTTCAACCATATGCTGTTCCTACCCCCCACATACCTCCCATAAGAAGGAAAAGGCTTTTAAGGAGGCTTCTCAAGTGAAACATAAATCTTCTGAGGAGTTTCTCAAACATTCTTCCCTGTGGCTTTGGTAGGACCTGTCACTAGAGGGGAGACTAATAACCCATTTTCAGCTTAAGCCTCCTGCAGCCCGGGTTACATACCCGGATTTAACCCAGTCTTTATTTCTATCACGTCCTTCTGAACGTTTACTGGGGCAGTCTACCACTGACTATATCCAAGGCATCCAAAAAGTTAAATATAGAAGGGTATCCAAAAGGTATCTATGTACACCTGGTTCTCCCCCCCCCCAATTCTTCTCTTTCACCCACAAAAAGATGCCGAGGAAAAAGTTTTTAATGAATACATCTAAAATTCAATTATTGGTAATCATTCAGAGGCTTAAAACCAAAGAATCTATTGAGATAAATACCACTATTTAAACAGTTTTCCAAGGTCCCTAAGCTTTTGGTGATGCGAATGAACAGTAGAGAGAAGTTGCTGAAATTAGAAAAAAAAAAAAAAAAAGAATGCAACGAGAAGGTAAGACATTTTTAGGCCTCTCCAGGCTCAGAGCTAGCTGTACTCCTGGAGGCAGAAGGTTTAAAATAACCTATAGCTGAGAAAAAAGATGGGTTGAATGGGTACAAAAATAATTATTTTAGTGAAATGTATGCTGTCAAAAACTCAGAGCTAAATGCCTGAGTTGCCCAACTCGAAATGAAGTGATATTACTGTAATCCAGCCCACATACAGCAACTGATTAGGAAATTTTTACTGTTCAGCATTTAAACTAACTTCCATTTCACAGTCTGGAAGGTAAAAATGGAAAAACCTCAAGATGACCTGCTTTTCAAAAGCAGCAATTTCAGATTTTGAGGCCGTCGTATTATATATGATCAAAAATAGCTACCATTTCTAAAGACCAAAGATGCGCGTTCATTTATCCTGCTTCTCTAACTGCCCATCCATCCAAAAAACGTTCACTAAGTGGTTGGTTCTGTCCTAGGCATTGTGCTGGAGTTTACAGATGTGGCAGCAGGAAGGGAAAAGACCTTCCAGCTCTAGCCTCTTTTTTCTCTGAAGTAGAAAGTGGGGTTATCTGCTGACGGGGAAGGCATGATTCAAATTTTGAGAGTGATAAGGTCCAAGTCTCCCCAGAAAAACAGAACAGAAAGCTGACTCTGAAAAACAGAGGCAGGAGAGGCATCATTGCAAGTAATATATACACATCTCTCCTACCTTATCGATCATCCTTGCTATCGGGATCCTTATTTCTCCTCTTGAGAATTACATTTTGAAAGTGCACCCACGGAAGAAGACTTAAACAAAAAGGTCATCCATAACAGAAGAAATAACTTTTCTGCTGAGCCCTTCTGTTTTGGACCCAAGAGAAGAGAACAAGAACAAACATGATAATGACACGGATTTACTCCTCAGGTGAGGGCACTTTCTTCCAACAATAGAATTTAATTTGCAACTTTAGGTGGTCACTTGATCATGCTGTGTGGCTGAATTCTGGCCATGATGAAAGCAAGCCACTTAAATGATATTGCTAGTGGGTACACGAGTCAAAAAGCTTTAATATACTAAACAGTGTGATGCCCCTCTGTGGCATATTTCTTTTACTATGAACATGATCACTGAGAGGAAGACATGCCATGCCGTAAACGTGCAGTTTTAACAGGACAATTTAATTCCTTTTGTTTTGTTTTTTCTAAAGAAATGGAATTAGTATTTGAAAAAATTGTGCAATTACAGAAAATTCAAAATTATTCATATTGAAGTGAAAAGGGAAGGTTTCATCTTCAGTTAATGCTACTTCTGCTACAGGCTTCACATGTACTTTTTTAAAAAAATGTGTGCCTTTTGTCAGTTTTTCCAGATACAATCTCGGTTCATCTTATCCGTCTCGCCTTTGGCAACTTTGCTTAGTAAGTGCCTATTATATCCCAGGTCCTACTTAAGACTATGAGAGTAAGAGGAAGATTGCAATGGTTTCTGCTTCCATGTTGCTACATTCTAAGGGAGAATTAGTTTTCCTAATCCCGGTCTGGCACAAATGCAAACACTTCAGAAGTGAGAGTCCATGTCTTCTCGTGGATTCTATTCGTCTGGTAGACATTTTAGAAACATTGTTTATTGTATATGCATGTCTAAGTATCTGAGATTTTTCCTCACTCAGTATCCAGTTACGAAAATATTTCCTTGTGACAATGTTTTGTTTTGACTAATGATAGAAGAATGCCGAGATTTGATTCCAGAAAGCACTATGCCTAAGCAGGAAGACTTTTTTTTTTTTTTTAAAGATTTTATTTATTTATTTGACAGAGATCACAAGTAGGCAGAGAAGAGGAGAAAGCAGGCTTCCCGCTGAGCAGAGAGCCCAATGCGGGGCTCGATCCCAGGATCCTGGGATCATGACCTGAGCTGAAGGCAGAGGCTTTAACCCACTGAGCCACCCAGGCGCCCCTAAGCAGGAAGACTTTGAAAGTATTGGACATTTAGAGGCATAAAAACATAATCCAACTATTTCTATCCTCAGCATCCATCAAAACAAAGCATCTATCAAAACACACCAGCTGTAGCAGTTATTTGGTGATGAGGTTTTTTTTTAGACGTTATTGAGTTGTTTTTGGTGGGTGGATTAAAATACAGAAATCAAATAAAATACTAATATATCTTATTATTATCTTCTTGGTGAACTGAAGATTTCCTATCTACCGATGATGACAACGCACAGTTTTAAAATAGCGTTAGCCAAATTTTCTGAATCATTAAGGAAATGTTTTAATTTCACAGAAATCCTGACATTTCAAAGTAGAAAAAAACTGTATTCAAAATCAAAGAGAAAAAAATTACACTACATACAGATACGGGTCTGATGATTTAATTTAAAAATTGGCTGGTTGCAAAAACCAGTTTAATCAATACGGAAATTCAACATGGTTCAAAGAAGTAAGTCTTAAATATTTTGGCTAAGATTAGTTCTAATAACTAGCTAGGCTCTGCAAAATCCCTGACATGCTAAAAGCTAAAGATGACCAAAATAAGTGTCACTATTAGTTATAAGTCATCATATTCAAGTACATGAGCCATTCAGATTTAAACTGATCATAATTAAAGAAACTGACAATAAAATGAAGAGGATTAACATCCTTTCTCCACTCGAAACATGATTTTTTCTTCTTTCAATTAATTCTGATGAAAATATACAAGGCTCTCGAGCACCCTGCTCCTCATTCAACATCTATATCAATTTTGGTTTTTTCAGCCACACAACAATTTTAATGCTTAACCATCATTCTGTGAATGTTCAGTGATGGCGTGCCCAATAAAGTAAAGGATATGTACTGGGGTGGCACTTTCTTACTTTACGTTAACATTGTCTGAAGCTGGGGTGCCTGGGTGGCTCAGTGGGTTAAAGCCTCTGCCTTCAGCTCAGGTCATGATCCCAGCATCCTGGGATCGAGCCCCGCATGGGGCTCCCTGCTCAGCGGGGAGCCTGCTTCCTCCCCTCTCTCTCTGCCTGCCTCTCTGCCTACTTGCGATCTCTGTCTGTCAAATAAATAGATAAAATTAAAAAAAAAAAACAAAAAAAACAACAAACATTGTCTGAAGCTGCCATCTTAAAGAACACAGCTAAAGAAGTTTCGCTTTTAAAAGTTGGTTTCTCTCATTTAAATACTAATATCTCTATTGCTTAAAGTAAAACATTAATTTTTATTAAGGTTTTATTTATTTATTTGAGAGACAGAACACGATCCAGAGAGTACAAGCAGGAGGGAGCAACAGTGGGAGGGGGAGAAGCAGGCTTCCCACCGAGCAGGGAGCCCACTGTGGGACTCGATCCCAGGATCCTGCAATCATGACCCGAGCTGAAGGCAGACCCTTAACCGACTGAGCCACCCAGGCACCCCGTAAAACATTAATTTTTAACGTAAGTTTATAAACGCTTTGAAGTTAGAAGTATGATATATATTACTTACTTTGCTATTAACTCATTATCATAGCATTTTTCCTCCTTCATTCTAAATCTGGTAACTGGAACATTATGTATTATCTTTAACCAGCATCTCACTATTGTTTTTAAGAATAAGTGTGCGCACACCCAAAAAGTAAATGGATTGTGTGCAGATTAAAAGGGGTTTTAAAAATATGTAAATTAGATCTAATTATGGGCAATAGAGTTTCAAAAGGTCCTAGGTGAACATTAGCACTTTCCATGTTGAATTTAAGATGCAGTTTAGCCAGCAAAGACATTATTTTTATATATCATGTTTATGTCTACTATAAATATCCTAAGCATTCCATTAGCATTAACCCAGTGATTAATGCATGTATGATGGAGTCAGGTTCTAATCAGTGATAACAACTGCCTACAACTATTTCCCCAACCGTTCATCTCCCTACTCTTACCCTGACTAACAAAGACATGCCTACCAAAGTCTAAGGGTTCATGTAGTTACAGGAAACCAGATGCATTATTTATAAGGATGCAGAGGCTAGAAAGTTCGACTATGTCGCTTACCCCAGCAGTAGTAGGCTCTAAGCTATTGGCAATAGGAAGCTTGCCAGTGCATTAGAAGATGAGATAAAGGGATCTCTGCCAAATAAAATAGCTAAGTAATAACAAATGTTAAAGAAGAGCCTTGGGGGTTGGAAGGGAGTCCTGAGCTCAGGGCTGAAGCACAATTCAGATCACCAAGCGTCTGCAGTCAATGCAGAAAGAAGAGTTGTAATCCCAATTAATTCCTTGGTGTCTTATCTTTCTCAAGTGCATTCTTTTTTTTTTTTTTTAATGTTACTACAGTATCTGTGTACAAATGAGAAAAATTACAACTGGTATAAAACAGGTCTGGTGCACAGTATCAGACTGGAAGCTCACGGATTATTCATCGTGTGCTTGTGCTGTCCACCCTGTTTAGAAATCCAGATCACTGTTTGAGTGATCCAGGACAAATTGGTATTTTCTCCCTTTGATTTCAAAGAAAAAAGAAACCCAACCATGAAAAAGCCACAATTTCTTACTCTTCATGTGTTCCAAACTGATATATTGCTATAGACAGACACCTGTCATGGCTTTAAGTAGATTCTGAGAGAGTGCCATTCAAGTTTCATTTTCTGTTTAATCATCGTCAGTCACTTGGAATTTACACCACATTGCAACAAAAGGCTGCATGCTTTAAATATTAATAGCAGCAGGAGATGAGAATGCCATCTTGCCCAGGGAAGCAAAAAAACCCTAAAAACTGACAAAATAAGTCAATCTAAACACAAAAAAGAAAACTTACTGTAAAGATTATTGGAACCAAATAACCTTCTACATCAATCTGGAATTTAAGCAAAAAGCTATGACTTTTTTTCTGCATCTCAAAATTGATCTGAAAATTGCCAAATTGCCATCGGAATGAAGGATGAGGAAGCGGAGGCTATATATCACGTTCTGTTTGTTTCTTATGACCCGAGTTTCAGATATTTAATGCACACACCTTTTATCAACCATAATGTGCTCATCATTCTCTCTCCATCCCAAAGTATGTGTGTACTAGAGGCTCACGGTATTCCTTCTAAATGATCCAAGTACTAAATGAATACAATTTGTTACCTAAAACTTTCTAGTTTTAATTTTATCATAGTAAATGTGTATCTATATTTCTATACTTTGCTCAGGAACCTTGATTCCTAGAACTGATTTGGTTCAAACAATCAAGTTAGAGAAAAAGAGTATTTTCAAAAGTAGGTGCAACGATCACATGCCCTTTAGAGTAAGAGGTCACAAGAGAGGAGGCATCTGGGTGGCATAGTCAGTTAACCATCCAACTCCCGGTTTTGGCTCAGGTCATGATCCCAGGGTGGTAAGATCGAGACCCGGTGGGACTCTCCCTCCAGTATGGAGTCTGCTTAGGACTGTCTCTCCCTCTGCCCCTCCCCCCACTCTCACTTTCTCTCTCTCTCAAAATAAATAAATAAATCTTTAAAAAAAAAAAAGAGGTGACAAGAGGAGCCCTCTGAGGGTTTTTCTTTCACCCTCTACAATCGGGAAGTGAAAAAAGCAGAGGAGGCAGAGTCAGAGGGGCTAGAAAGCTAGAAAGCAACCTTGCTTCTGCCACCACCCGTAATACAACCTTGACAGACACTGACTTGTCTGAGCCTCTTAGTTTCCTTATTTATATAACGGGACTAATACATATTTATTCTCAGATGAAAGTAACTGACATGTGATAGGTGCTCACTAAAAGATATTATTACTACTTTATTATTAATAATAAAAGAAAAATCAACCTTATTAACACTATGATGGCATTCTCTTACTGCCAAACAAATGACTCTTCAGCACCACAGAGAGGAACAGCGACCAACTAGTTACTATATATACATTTGCAGATAATTTGTAATAATCCCATCTACAGTGGAACGGATTGTTATAAATCACCATGTAAATGAGTATTTATCTAAAAATGAAGAAACTTCCCAGATGTAGAAGCCAGAAAAAAAGATTTAAAATAGAAGCAAAGTGTGAAATACTTCTCAAAATGTTAAAAATTCTCTAATGTTATTTATGCCACTGTTATTTTTTGACTTTGATTTACAAATGTTTAAATATCTGTTTTGTGATTTAAGATTTAGATGGCTTTCCTATAATTATATGTAAGTACAGCTTTAAAAATTATAGTAATCTAACTAAAAAAAAACACCTCACTATTCATTTTTATATTCACTTAATTAATAATTTCTGGGAAACAGCATAGTGATAAGCTATGGGAGTGAACACACAAATAAGCCCAAATTCCTTTCTTCTGCCCCTTACATTCTGGCTTGGGAACTGATGCGCACATTGTGTCAATAACAAGTGCCAAGCTTGTTCTGAAGCAAGAGCTATGAGACAAGCAGAAGAATATCCCTGGGTGTTGGAAGATAATCTAACATCTTGTTATATAAAAAAAATAATAATTAGGAGTTTGCTTTCTTCCTTGATTAGACAAGGATTTTTTTTTTTTTTTTTAACAATTTCAGAGCATCATTTAAGTAAAACATACCCAGGTCTGTACTTCTCCTGCAAAAGGACAGAGGTGAGTTATGACATTTTGAAAATTATTGAGACTATCACTGGTCCTCGTCTTCATGAAAACCCTCTCCACTAGAAGCTTCTGTTAAACTTACTCCTCAATGCACCTTGTACACAAACGGTCACAGCCGATGTTCTAGAAACTTTAGAAGAACAAGCAGGAAGTTTTAGTAAAATACTTGTTTCTCTATGTATACATGTAGTGGATGTCAGGCTTCATTTTTATTTTCACTAAACTGAACAGTTTAAACCTCGGTGCTCTTCACCTGCACTGTAAACATGTTTTTAAAGGTTCCAGTAAATCCCTTATGCGCCCCCGAGTCACCTATATCCTTCCTAAAGCTTATCTTGCTTTCACACACAGTCTCATTTGCACATACATGGTAATTCTGCAGTCCCTATAATCTGTTCATTCTAAAACAGACCCAAGAACTCTTTGTATTGTTTATTTATTTATTTTGCAGATAACCTGAGGATCAAGCCTGAACAAGATGCATTTCTGCTTTGGAGTATTAGTGATGTGAAAATAAGAAGCTGCCACGAGGATAGCAGGGGAAAAAAAAATCCATCTGGATCAACTAAAAGGAAATGTACAAAATTTGTAAAAAATGCATTACGGCCAGTTAAACAATTTTCTGTCAGACATGTGTAAGACTATTTCTCTTCATATTTCCTCACATCACATCTTACAAAAATATCCTGGCCGACAAGGTGCCTTCTGCCTGAAACAGTTCATCATTGGTGGACCATGTTAGATTTTACAACTGTTTTTAAGTAAATGTAGCATCTTCTTCTTACAGCTTTGTAGACTAAGAATTAAAATAACAATGATCTGTTCTCCAAGTTACACTATCTGCGAATAGCATGGATTTTTATAGGTTGATTAAACAGCTAGATCTCTAAATTAAAATGCAGAACAACATTTATATAAAACATTATAAAATAACATTTAATGTATTTCCTTTTGTGGATTTTTTTTCTGAATATGTCTTAATTCTCACATGAGGAAATGTGTAGTTGAAAACTCAATCAAATGACACAGGAGCTTCTTGTCAATTAATTACTCTTTTCAATAAATGAATTTTAAGAAAACAAGAGAGGAATAATCATAAAGGAATATGTTGTTTTTCAATATTTAGTCATTTTCATTGATTTACTTTATTATTTTAATTTACTATATGTATCACTAAGTTATAATGTAATTAGACGTATGTTTTCAAATATAGTAGTAGTAGTCCAAATTTGGGTCAATTCTATGCTTTAGAAAATAAAAACAAAAAAACCCAAGTTTTGCCTAATGAAAATAAAATTGTTCAAGAAACTTCAACCTTTCCATATTACATTTCCAGGTAACCTAATCAAAAATGTCTCTTTGAATACCTTGTAAGTCCATCTATGTATCACGGGTAAGTTTCTGAAAATAAACAGTAATTCAATTTATCAAACTGTAATTATGCTCATCTAAAATTTCCAGTTAAGTTTCTAAATCCTTTAAAATTTCCCCAAACTACCTTCAAAACTCTATTTAGTGCAAAGTACTTTCTGATTTCTCTTACTGTTACTTGGCCTTTTTCTTTTGACAGTAGGTCGCAGATTATCATCATTTTTCTTAAATAGGATAAATTTCAGAATTCTGATTTCTTGGTAAAATTATTGAGCTTTAAATATGAAGCAGAAACAACTGGCTACTTAAAAAAAGAGAGAAAACACAGTGAAACCAAAAAAATCATTATCCAACTATTTCCTTTAAAATCACAAGCCACAAAATGGATTAAGTGTATTCTATCTTAAGCAATATTATTTAAAAAAGCAACTTAAGTCTGCCCCCCATATTCTACTTTGTATCACGAGATGTATCATTTATACACAATCAACCCAATTAACTACAATTAACCTTTCTACTTTAGTGCAAACTACTTCAGCCCAAGGACCACTCTTGTGCATCTCCCTGAACCAATCCCCCCTTCAGGAAATACACATCACGGTTCCTAGCACTGTTCCTAGCATCGTGCTGGAGCACTGTGGGGGGTAGATGATTAACTATTCGCTTATTTTATTTTATTGTATTTAAAGATTTTATTTATTTATTTGACAGAGAGAGATCACAAGTAGGCAGAGATACAGGTGTGGGGGGGGGGGGGAAGCAGGCTCCCCGCGGAGCAGAGAGCCCAACGCGGGGCTCAATCCCAGGACCCTGAGATCATGACCTGAGCCGAAGGCAGAGGCTTTAACCCACTGAGCCACCCAGGCGCCCCAACTATTCGCTTATTTTAATCAGAGAGTGAGAAAGTTCTCGGTGATCTAAGACTCAAATAGCAAAACTTTCAGTTTTACACTTGCCCTTTGACCTTAGCTGTCACTTGGCCTATCCCGATCTGTTTTTTACTATTCCGACTATTGAAATGAAAAGAGTAATAGCTCCAAATTCTTTTTATTTATTTATTTTTATTTCTTTTCTCTCTTTTCTTTTTTTCTCCAAATTCCTTTTAAAAACTAAAAGCAAGACTGATGATATTTTTTTCATCACAGCCAATAAAAGTCCTGCAATATTTAACAAAACCTGTTTCTGTCTCTCCTCTGTCTCTCTTCCCCCTCCCACCCTCTCTCAATTTCTCTCTCCTTGTCACATTTTGTTAAAAAGATTTTATTTATTTATTTGACACAGAGAGAGAGACAGAGACAGGGATAGAGATAGCGAGAGAGACTACAAGCTGAGCAGGAAGCCTGACACAGGGCTGGATCCCAGGACCCCGGGATCATGACCTGAGCCGAAGGCAGATGCTTAACAGACTGAGCCACCCAGGCGCCCCTCTCCTTGTGACATTTTTTAAAAAGCCTGATAGTTACTGAAGAAGTGACTCTGGAATATCTGAGCAATGAACAAAATGATAGCTCACATACAATGAACAACTCCAACCTAACCACCAAATCTCTGAATTAGAGATAGTTACGGACTTGAACGGAGATGAGCGTATGTTTAGACTATAACCCACACTGGCCCATATAATTGGTTTTTAAAGATTTTGTTGACTTCTGGTAGACTGAGAGATAAAATGAAAAGTGCCATTCCAGCAGTCCTTTGACGATTAGTTGAACTATCAATACACAGCACCTTTATTAAAAAAAAAAAAGATTTAAATAATCGAGCACCTCGTACGCTAGAGGCATTATAATAAGAGTAGGGCAGAGAATAGCGCGATCTGCCTACAGATGAACTAGTGGAGACATTGCTTCTTCCAGGTTTCAGCAGCGATACCTAGGAGGCTGGTAAAGCCTCAGGGTGATTTCGCACTTCAGCAAGACCTGCGGACTTTTCTGTAAAATGTGAAACGGAATGGGCTAAGCATGCTTCTTCTCCTTCTCTTACTGTTAGAAGGAAGGAAGGAAGATGCCAGTTACTCTGGTGAAAGAAGCTAGTACTTCTCAGGCACAGATTTTTTTAATAAAAGAATCTCCATGAAGCAGACTTTGATTTTTAACTCCCAAATCAGAACATTTTACAGATTTCAAAAATGCTTCCCATGTATTCTAACTTGAAAACTGTAGCTCATTTTAAAAAAAAAAAAAATCTTTTCTACTTTCTTCAGAAAAGCATTAAGTTTCTGGATTTAAAAAAAAAGAGGGTATTTTAATTATGACTATATAGTCAACTCATAGGTTCTAATAAAGAATCTTTCAAGGTACTTCAACTGTCTTCAGTTTCCTAACTCATTTTCTTGAAAACTTCTGCTTTAATCTTGTCTGCCCAGTTGGACAATGTTCAGTAACATCTATTTTTAATTTTCCTTTAAAATTCTTTGTGAGAGTGGTGCCTGGGTGGCTCAGTTGTTAAGCCTCTGCCTTCAACTCAGGTCATGTTCCCAGGGTCCTGGGATCGAGCCTCTCATTGGGCTCCCTGCTCATCGGGAAGCCTGCTTCTCCTTCTCCCACTCTCCCTGCTAAATAAAATCTTTTTAAAAAAAAATCTCTGTAAGGTATCTATTTCCTGAGTCTTCTCAAGTCGTCTGCTCATCAGCAACAGAGGACAGTGCTGGTTTTGCCTGTCTAGCCCACTTTGCCTTTCTTTAGATACAAAACCTTCCCCTTTGTAATGAACCTAAACCCTGTGGTTTCCCACGAGGCTGAGCTCATCTGCCTCAGGACCCAAACTCACACAGCAGGGGATATCTGACCCCACGCCCTGCCCCACGGAAGTCATTAATCTCCCAGATATAATAATGATTTTAGGGGTAGGCATAGGTCTCAGGTAGAGCCAACCAGATTCTTAAATTCTTCCTCAAATTCTGCTGTGCGGATAAGGAGTAGACTCTCTCTTCTTTTTAGATCATGAGCTGAGTGGTTTCAGGCTCAGGGCTACCAGCAGTTATCTCCTTGTCAGGCAGAGAAAGCCCACTAGGAGTGAAGATAACATCTGCAGAGAAACAAAGCGTAAAGACTGAGAAGCCATTCCCCTACGTGATTGAGGCTCTGGATCCAACTAGGCCAGTTATGGAAGCCAACATACACTCTTTATATGTAAGCCCTTTGGAGTTAAATTTCTACAGCTGGTTGTTGATGAACTCTTAAATCACGACGCCCCTATTTCTTTTTGTGCTGCAGCTTTATCATATCGTTCCCTATCCCTTCCTCTATCTTATTCTTCCCTGTCCCCCAGGGAGAGAGCTGTTTCCTAGAGTACCTCCGATCTAATTTAAAGGCTTCTGGTCCCATCTTCCTATTGAAAAAAATAAAGAAATAAATAAAACCACCAAGTTTGGCATAAGTAAATTTATCAAAATCTTGCTAGCTTTGTTCTTCTAGATGCTTTCTATTTGATATACACCCGTTTCCATTCCCTTGCCTCCGCTCACATTTAATGAATTAACTCTTCTAGCTAATCATTCCACTGCTCTATTCCAAATGATTCAAAACACTTAGCAAAGTTTTTACTACTCTGAAAACAGAAAAAATAAAGATGTCCTCCCCTCTTCCAGCTGATATGCAAAAAAGACTGATGAATTTTTTTTAATGTTAAAGAGAATATTCCAGTAAAAACCTCCCCAAAGAATAAAATACAGAGAAATAATTGCTCTGGGTCTGATAATTTCCCACTAATGAATAGCTCTGTCATACAAAGAATTTTCAGGATTTAAGATATCATGCACTAAATTAAATAGTACTTAGTCTGGAATAAGGCAACGCATCTATCCCAAACATAAACTACCACCGAGGGTATGTCTGTTTGATGAAGATCAGAGTCCCATTAGCACAATGGCTCTAAAAGTATTCCCATCTCTGCAAAATAGCATATTTGGAAATACACCACATCATTCTCAAAATAAGAAAACCAAACAGCAAGGTCACTGAAATAATTCTAGACCAACACTTCTGCCTCCTTTTTTTACTATTAAACCCTTGAATTGTGTTGCCATTAACTAAGAGCTCACCCATCCATTTCATTCCCTTATAGTGTGTGGAAAGGGTATGACTTCAATAAAAGCTGGCTTTGGGATAACTGGGACTAATGTGATTTTATTCCTGGAGTCTTCATAAAAAACTGCATCTTGATGTTTTTTTCTTTTCTTTTCTTTTTTTTTTTTTTAAAGAAGGCCTTCCCTCAAACTAACTGAACGAATCCCATAAGACTTTGTAAATAAAAGACCAAAACATTTGTTACCAGAAGATTCAGGTTTAAACTTCTCTTCCACCACCTACTTACTTTTCGAATTTGGACATGTCAGAATGTCTGAGCTTCAACCCATCGGCTGACAAATGGGATAAAATCGAGGTCACGGAGTTCCTATGTGAATATATGACTCAATATATAAAAATAAGCCTTATAAAATATATAGTATGGTACAAATATCAGTTATGTATGTTTACACATACACATACATGGTTTATTTCATGATTCAAAAGAATGATTCGGTAAAGGTTAATTTCAACTGAATACCAAAGGTTAACTACAATTTCATTATAAGCTTGACCAAAAGTTTCAAAGTTATCTTGTCCAGTGATGGAATGCAGTGGGAGGCAGGGAGTGACTTTAGAAAGGTCAAAGGCAGAACTGAAGAACTGTATTACAGTTGCAGGTGGTGCTTTAAGAAAGAAGTAAGATACAGCCACTTAAAAAATGAATGAATGACCGCGAAGGCAATAACTCATCTGAACACAGCAATGGCTGTGACATACACCTCCGTCCTCTTGCTCCAAGTCACTTACCGTCCTAAAAAAACTCTAAGTGTCTTTGCAATTAGAAAGATGGAAGTAATACTAGTTGGGCAATTTCCTTTTAAAATTATTCTCTTATTGCTCTATGATGCATGGGAATTTGTCCTTCTCTGCAACAGACAGAGCCACCACACCCCGGAAAATGCCATGTTTATAGAAACCCGGAAACACAATTTGCGTTCAGTTAGAAGTCGCTCTCCAACGGTGATAGGACGGACTTCGTATTTTGCCACCAATAAAGATCCGAAATTGAAATGCCATTTTTTCCAGCAGAGAATCATTTAGCAAAGGTCCAGGCAGTTTCCTCTACCATTAAAGCAGGTAAGTCAGTTACAGCTGAAGGTGGAATGTAAGAATCAGAGCTTTAAATCTCTCACCAAGGGACCAGCGGACGTGGTCGGATCTAATCAATACTGATCACTGTGCTAGTCCCAAGAGAAAATGCTGTATCTCGTAACAGAAATGTCCTGCAGACAAAAGACATTTTCCCCTTCAGCCAGCTCTTTTAGGTGCCAAATTAAAGGCTGCATTGTCCATTTCATTCAGAGATCTCAAAGAGGACCTCCTGGATAAGTTCCTTGGAAATGCAGCCTTAGCTGAGAATATATAATATTTTGAAGAGACACAGTGATTTCTTGGCATAGAACTTTCAGCAGCATCATCTGGAACGCAAATAATTAACTCCCTTCCTCCTCCAAAAATAAAGATAGTTTCCTATATTGTTCAAATGAGATGCAAGGCCTCCTCTGATGACCTTTCTCTCTTCAGAGCTACATCAGGTTTTCGTTTTTATCTCTCCCATAGATAGGGGGGACCACCTAAAAGCAAAGCTGTGCTAAATGATTCACATTAATTTTCCCACATTAGGCTTCCAATGTAGATTTGAGATAAACAGGATTATACGGACCTTGAAACTCAGTCTCAGGGAGGTTAGACAATTTGCCTAAGATTACCCAGTAATTAGATCACTGGTATTTAAACTGGCGAGCACGTGTCCACGCAAGGTGTGCGTTCTGTCCATTTTACGTCACTGATCGGCATGCTTTGATGTGCGTAACACACAGATCACATGGGCTCAGCGGGTCCCAGGTCATGCATTTCCCTAAGCTACCATCCACACCACCAATCCACTTTGTGTCAAAGATTACTTTCCTGTCCATTCACAGGATCTCATTCCTTTTAATATTACAGGCTTTTTCTTTGAGGAAAAAAAACCCTCACATATCATGCATAGCAAGCTAGTGGATTGCCTGGGTTTGAATTCTGCTTCTGTGACTTCAGATAAAATTTATCAGCCTTAACATCTGAAGAATGGATTAAGGTTTTATGAGAACCATTATGGGTCTCCATACAAATCACCTAACACAGTGCCGGGCACACAGAAAGACTTCAACAGATGTTTGCCATTATTATTATTATGAACACTTACAACTATTTAAGACTGTTTTCCAGAAACTTATCTTTATTTTTTTCTAATTACTATTCATTAGACTTCATTTTTGTTTCTCTCTTTTATACATTAAATTGGAATGGATGGTTCCTAATTCAGTAAAGTGACTGGTATTAACAATTGTACTTTTTTATAGCATTCAATAAAATCGTAGGCAAACTAGGGTCATGGGCAGCTGGCACTTCAGAGGGAAGTCATTATGGTTCGTTCTAAGCAATTCTTTTACTTTTTTGCTGATCCTACATAAAGGAGGAACAAGAGAGTCCTACTAACCGTTTTGTAAAGTTCATGTTCTTCTCCTTTTACAATAGCACTTACGTGTAACAGGACACTCATCCAGCAAATTAT
Source organism: Martes martes (assembly GCF_963455335.1). Taxonomy (NCBI): domain Eukaryota; kingdom Metazoa; phylum Chordata; class Mammalia; order Carnivora; family Mustelidae; genus Martes; species Martes martes. Next base: position 29,264,728 of record NC_137889.1, on the reverse strand, counting down.
ATGTTTCAAGTTACAGATGCCTCGTTTACCAAAACAAAGTAAATAAAATAAAGACAAATAATGTTCACCTTTACCAGGAGATCATTATAGGAAACGTCTTGAACATTTCATAAATTAGCAACTCTAAAAATAGTGAGTGTACAATGCAAAGTTCAATCCCAGTTTCAAAAAAGAAAGAGCGAAAATTTTCCTTCCAAAGGGAAGGATCAGTACCTTTGGCATTTCATCAATATGTATGAAATATTAGGAATAATAAATACAAAGGGGAAATAAATGATAAGGTATTTGTAAATGAAACATAAATCCCTTGAAACCTCTAGTCAAGAACAACTGCTTTATTGTTACAGTGAGCTTTAAAGAATTATTTAAAGGTTTAAGATTTCAGAAAACTATTTTAAAATACTTCTGATTCGTATTTGGTAACATGAGAAAAATGCATCTGATACATTAAGTAGACGGAGGGAGGGTGGATAAACAGAAACCCAGAATGAAAAACACTGATAAGAAGAATGTATATTAAAATATTAGCAGGAGTATTTCAGATAGGTAGGTGGGCAATGCTTATTCTCTTCTTTTTGTTTTTTTTCTCTATCCCAACAGGAGATACAGAGGGCTAAAGTAGAACTTCGAGGGTGGGCGTGGGGAGAAGCGGGATGCAGGGACAAAGGACAGACTTGGCATCCTTCGGGGCATAGGGCATAAATCCTTCGGGGCACAGGGTCAAGGGCATAAACTGACAGGGCTGAACCCCCTCAGGGTTTACTCAGCAGTGAGCTGCTCTCATCAACAGGACTGGGGCTGTTAGAGGCTGCTTTTGGATACAGGTGCGCCCCTTCTGCCTAAAAAAGGGAAAAGTAACAGGATCGCCTGACCCCCAAGAGCATACCCACCCATCCCAATACACAACAGGTCGGCCGAATCCATAGACAGGCTCTGCAAAATGTACACAGCAAACGCCAGTGCCTGGAGTTCCAAGAATGTAGCCCACACAGATGTGATTACATTGCAAGAGCAGGGTTCGCTTCTCCAGCACAGGGATTTACCGGTGTCTCCTTTCTGGCGGAAACAAAGCGAAAAGGAACCTATTCTTCGGAGCTGATTATTTCTGACCCGTGTGAACTTTCCCAAGGCCTTCGACTGTTATAGATCACTTGAATGTGTAAGTCCCGCTTATGGCTATTTCTGCTGCCTCGAGTTTCCCCTTCGGCCTTTGCTAGACGGAGCTCTGTTGACGTCACAGACCCTGCACTGCGGAGCTCTGCAAACGCTCCCTCTAGAAGGGTTGAGTGCCTCACGCTGCTGTCACTGCTCTCACCAAGACTGGACTCGGGCTCTGGTCCCTCCCGGTTCTACTTTCAAATTACAGAGTGTATTTTCATAAGATTAAGAAAATGCGTGCTTGAATCAGTTCCACAGTGTTTCCTGAGAGCCTAGCATGAACAGGGAAGGGGGAATGTATGAAAATAGTGCACTGAAATATTTTTACACGATATTAAAATACAGAGCCTTCTTTCTTAGTCTAAAACCTTTACCAAATATCAGGAACTAACTCTGCCGAGAGTTAGAGATCAGAGTCAGATTTCAAAATTATTTCTCTCTCAACAGTATTGCAATGAATACAAATGTAAACTGAGAGATTCATTTCAGTTCCCTGAAGCTCTGGAAAATCCAAAGAAGTATTTCTTCTATTCCAAAACTACTCGCATATGCTTAAGGATAGCATCCATCGCCCCGTTAATGATAGCAGGAGGGTTCCAATTACAAGAGTTTCAATAACTTTATTCAATGAATCATGCAGGGGAGAAACTGTTCCCAGACAAAATGCCAAAAAGAAAAATCTAGTATTTGCCCTTGTATAATAAACACTCAAAAATCTAAAACAAAGCTCAAACATGATTCCTTAATGTGAGTTAGTTAAAATCTATATAATTATACTAATCTTTTTAGAAGTAGAATTAAGTAACAAATATCCCAAGCTCCCCAGAAGGGATTATCGTTTTAGACTATGTAATGAGTATCTTTAGAATACAGAAGAAGCCAATGTAGTCCTCTCTGGCATCTTATTTCCAGTTTGATCTCGCTAGATTGCTTCCATCAATCTAGTTAAATGATGCTTTATCTAGCTAAAATGTAGTCAAAACATCATACTTCATGCAATAAAAAAATACGTTTACATCATATCGTTATAGTCCTGGTACTAACCCGAAGGGAAAGGCTTTAGATTCAAACTGGATGTATTTAAACAGATGGACAAAACAACAGAAGTGGCTTAAAATACAGACCTTCCTGCCGGTGTTTCCTACCACACTGATAGCCAAAGGAAATTGTGCCCTCAACATGCTCCCTGGGTTGGAACAGAATAATCGGGAATATCTTTATTTAAAGATATTAAAGAAGCTCTTATGGAAGAGCTTCTCAAACTGAGAAATAGTGTTAAATAAAGAGCTAAAATAAGGGAGAAGAAGACTGTAATTATAGGTTTTATTTTCAAGGTCTGATAAATTCCCCTGCTGGATATCAAAATTTAATTCAATGCTATACACAATTCATAAGTATCAAAACTATTTTTACTAGTCCTTGCTAATTTCTTAAGTTCCCCTGACATGGCACAGAGCACCAATCAATCTAACAGTTGTAGAACTCCAAAAGCACAAAGCACATTTCACATTAAACAGATGAAAACTAATCTGAGATCTTGCCTAGGGACTTGCTTTCAAACATTTTCATAATTAGTCGCTTGCTATCGAATTTGAATTAAGGGCATCTATATATAGTTTCCTTACTCTATCACAGCAGACTCTGTATGAGAACTGGGGAGCTTTAGAATAGGCCCCAAACAGCTGGGTATCAGGCCTCAAGCAATTGCTAAAGGCAACAAGACACACTAAAAACAACGAACGATGTTCTCTATTGTTCACCCAGAACCAGGCCTCAGAGGCTTTGCAGTCATTTTCAACATTCAAAGACACTACAGTATAACACCACTCCATATGTGGTGTTTTCCAATGTCCATGTGTATCTTAGGGGGAGGGGATATCTAATCCCCCTACCCCCACCGCAAGCTCAGCACAGGGCCATTCCCTTCCACGCAGCAAATACCAGCCTGCTCCCAAACTTGATGTACGGTTCCTCAGTGAGGGTAGAGGAGAGACAGGAACACCACCTCCAGGGGCAGGTACTGTCTTGGGTTCAAAACTAGTGAATGGAATATTCAAATATACTTACATGAAGAAGTATTTGCTCCTTCTGTTGATACTGATATTCTAATGGGAGACTCTATAAAACAAAGAAGTGAAATGAGGCTTTATTGAGTCAGGCTGCTTGCATTTTTACATCAGAAATGTGCCAGGCTCAGGGATCATCCAGAAAAAGAGGGCTAGGAAACAGCGCAAGGGAGAAGCTGAAGCATTCTCAAGTCAGAGGAAGATGTATGCAAAATTCAAAGACCACGGAGGGCTCCATCCATGGTCCAAACCCAAGGGATGAACATGGAAATTAGTCCACCTGCAGAGAAACCCCACATATCAACTGGTGTACGAACTTCTTAGAAACATGACTCAACATGACTCTGAACAGAGCCACAGGACAGGTGTGATGGCCCATTCCTTCTCTCAAGCATGGTCTTGATTTTTCAGAAACACAAAACCAAAGAGAACAATCCCCATATTCAGAGAGAATGAAAGTCAACTTTCATGAGCAAAGGAAAAAAAAAAAAAGAAGAAGAAGAAGAGGAAGAAGAATGAATCTGTTCTTAGGCAACATGGTCTGCGTAGACACCCTGAGCAAACACAGTGCTGAAGAAAGTCCATGCGAGATCCGCTGGAGTGGTACAGTAGGATCAACCAACACATGCTCAATAAACTCGTGATATGATCACTGGAGTTGTACGGGGGCAAGATTCTCTTAGGGAGCCAGTACAAAGGAAGGAAAGCTAGTATTTAAATACAGGCAGAGCATAAAACACAACTCATACAGAAAAAAAGCATGGGACCCAAGGGTTTTTATTAGTCACAAAGAAGAACAAGTTAGTATCAAGGAGGAATTGAAAGTCAGCAGCCAGAAAGCTATAAAGATTCAAGTCATAGATCAGAAAATACTAGTGAGCGTCCCTCCCGATTCCCAAGGGAAGCATCACATAATCTAAAAAAACCCGGTTTCCTAATGACGTCTGTGGAGTCAGGTAGTGAAGCCCTTCATAAGAAAGAAATGCCTGAGTGAAAGGGGAAGAAAATTCAGGTAACTCAACAATTTTCTTGTTTTGTTTTTGTTGTTCTTTTTACCTTTATCTTTTCTCCCCTCCCTCCCTGTCTCCCTCCCTTCTCTCTTGCTTTCCTTGTTACTCAGAGAAGTACAACCCTCAGACTCCAGGATCATCCCACCCTATAATGCGCATATGTCCATCTTAGGAACAACACGTGGATATGCCCCAAACATGGTCAAAGCCATCTGGGATACAGACAGATTTAATTTTTATGATCTTGAACAATGGCTTTGAAGGGAAGAGGAGAAACTGGTGAAGTGAAGTTAAAAAAAAAAAAAAAAAGAAAGAAAGAAAAAAAAAAAAGCTGTGTTTGATCACATGGCCTCCTTCAACTTTCCAACAAGGTACAGGCCATATGAAGGAAATCAATGACGCTAAAATATTAAATACAGGGTAATGGGAAGGAATACGGAGCTAGCTGAAAGGACCTGCTCTCCTACTTGCTGAGACACATGACTTCATATTTCTAATGCTTCAGTTTTCTCATCTGTATGATGAAGAAAAATAATGTCTTGTTTCACACATCCATTATGAACACCAAATGAGATGTAAATGTCTCTGTAAACCATGAGGTGTCATGCAGAAACAAGTTATCATCATACTTCTGAATGAGTTTTGAATCTAAGACTCTAAAAACTTGCTTCTCATTAAATACAAATTTTTAAATATTCCAAGGTCCTGTTAACTACAGAGTGACAGAGGATAGGAAAAGTAAAAAGAAAAAAAAAAGAGCGAAAAGAAAAGAAAAAAATTCACAGCAGATTAATTAGATTCACAGCAAATGGAGAAATGAATGAATTATGGTTATATACGCATTAGTAGAGCTGGGTTAGTAGCCAGTATCTGTTAGTAGCTAGTATCTGCTCAGACTGTAAGTGCTACCAGCAAACATTACAGGCAAGGAAGAAACAAACAAAAACAAACCAAAAAGCAATGCACCAACATCTGAAAAATTCAGGTGTACAACAGTGTTTTCTCTTAAGTTCAGTGACCCACAGCTGCTTGTTAGGAGCCTGGAGGTCAGAGATTGGACACGGACACATTACCCAGGAATGAACTACGGTGGCTTAAAAGGAACAGAGGCAGCTGAGAGAAGCACCTAGAAAGCTTGTTAAAACTGAATGTATAACCCAGATGTCTTCTTTCCTGGTCTCATGTCACTAAGCTGTATCGAGACGAGTCTTTTTCCCATGCACGCCTCCCAGGCCCAGCTTCAGACATACGGCAAGAACTGTACTCCTTTATGTAAAACCCCAAGAGGCAAAAGGAATTGGAGGACATACTGCAGCAGAAAACAAGAACAGCTACAATTCGGATGCACAGAGGGGTCTGATTAGTAGCAGGCGCAGCCAGCACTAGTTAGGTTTGTGGTTCTGGTTAGTAAAACGAGGTGAGCTTCTTTTCCTTACCTGAAGACACATATGCTCTTTCAGTGGAGACTGGCATGCCAGTGATGAGGTCTGTAAAAAGAAAAGGCGATAGGAAATTACAATGTATGATCAGGAGGCCGGGAGCCACTTCCACAGCCTGCCTTCCAACTAAAGAAGAGAGTGTCACGGAAGAAAAGTATTGCAAGAGGGTGATGAAAGCCCAGGCTCTATCCACCCCAAATGTCAGAAATGCAAAAAAAGAAAAGAAAAGAAAAAAAAAAGGCTGTCCAGATAAGTGGTTCCTCTTTCCTGGGCAAAGAGAATGAGATGAGCCATACTGGAGTATGTAGGAAGAATTCCCCACCCCCATGGAGCCCGTGAAGGACAATATACAGCAAGGAGGCCGTGGGTTCCTTCTCAGAGAGGAAGGCAGATCAGAAGTAAAAAAAATATCAGAGTTGTAGGATCAAAGCTGTGGTCAGAATTTTTCAGTTATCAGTCTTTGGAGAACTACACGTTTGTTCAAAAACAGAAGTAAGCGATGCTTCTTGTTGGGATTGGTGAAACATGTCAAGTTCTGGCTTTGAACTCTACAGAAAATTGTCAACGATGATCCAGACGGGTGCCTTATCTGACACAGTTTTCAGCTACTCTGGGCAAGGCACAGAGTAATAGGGAGCTCCCACCCCAACGGAATGAAGGAGAAACTACGTCCTGCTGGACACACCATTATGGTGGGAATTGGGATGGTCTTGTTTAAGCTTTGACTTGTTTTCAGTTTATTGCCTTTATCATGAAACAAAGGACAATTCCATTGTCTAACCAACCCGGTCTTCTTCCTGTCCTTCTGGAAAGGGCTTCACTTGCTAAAATCTAGTATTTTCAGTAAGGTGTGGTTTTATGAAGCCTGGAATGATGCAGTGATGCAGTGATGAGTATCATTCAACCTTCACTGTTGGTATAATTATTGTCAAATGACAAAACAATATGTCACTATTCACTAACCAGGACAAAAAGGTAAGTTGAATCTGTTCAGAAGTTCCCAGAACCTACTAAAATCCTAAGCAAATCATGTATGTTCTCATTTCATGTTTGAATTAACAGCCTGTTAATCATGGAGTTAGAAATGTTCACAATCAACGTAATCATCTTTAAATATAGATACGACCATTTCAGGTTTCCATGGTATGACTAGTCCAGTAGGTAAGAAGACTTAATTTGACGGGCAATGTTTCCTTCAACCTCAAACACTTCTCTAGGGATACAAGGTTTTGTGGACTCAGAAGGGAACAAAAATAGCATGTGAGACTCAGCAGGGATGTTTAAGAATAAGCATCAGGTGAGATATGAATATATAAAGACCAGAAATATACCTTTAGTAAGACCAAATGTGTCTCTCTTGTGAAAATTAAGTAATGGATAGTCCTCTCTATCCAAACATTAGGAAGACCAACCATTCAACGTGTGAGATTATTACCAAGCCACCAAAGCAGCCTACACTGCCTCTTCTACCCACAAAAAATGGGAAGAAGTGAAAGGAATCGGAATGGGAAGGTATACAATACCCTTTGGGTTTGTTCATGCAGCAAGCATTAAAGAGGACAGTCTGAGTTGATAATATGGCAATGTCTGTTTCTGACACGACCACAACGAACTTCCTGGATTTGGGCTACAGAAAATGAAATTGTCCTTCTTTGGGGAAAATTTAATCTGAGAGGAAGATTTTAATCAAAGATCTACAACATTTATCTTTCCCTACGAATACCTAGAAGAAGATCCTTGTTTCCAAGCAAGTGCCCTCATTAGGAGAGAGGTTTCCTTTTCTATCCTTCAGAACCCATCAATGACATGACAGCCAGACTGAAGTCGTAAGCTCAGGGTCACAAGAATTGGGCAGAGGTCCCAATCCCAGCATGAATATCAAGACTCTTTTCAAGTTTATTTTTGACAAACCAAGTAGTTGTCCACTGTGACCTTCCAAGAAAAAAAAAACAAAAAACAGTCAGAGCTTTTCTACCTCCAACTTGAAAGATCTCAGGTTAGAGGAAAGGTTAACCATAATGTTTCCTTTTTAAATTGAATGTTACATAAAAATACCAGAATAGGAGGTTACTATAAAAATCTATCTACCCAGAGACAGCTTAAAATAATCTCCCTTCCTAAAAAAAATGCTAATAATAACAATCCTCTCCCTTCCTTAAATTAGATATTTACCCTGGAGACCTTAAAAATATCTTTAACAATTATGGCTCCAAATAGAAAACTTCCGAATTTTCTTGGGGGAAACACGAGTTAGAAGTCATATACTTCTATACTAAAAGAATCCTGCTAATAAGAAAAATTAATATTTTTGATTAATATCATTCAGCAAGCATGCTCTGGGTAGACTTCATAGACTCACAAAGCTACCTTTTGTTATAAGTGATTGAAAACAATTTTGCTGCAATTACAGATTCAAAAAAATTAAGTCCTGCAATCTTCTTGATGTTTACTTAAGCGACATAGTTTTCCTGCAGTAATTTGGTATATTAAATTGGTTAATCTATAAAGGACATCCCTTTCATTAGTGCAAATTAATGAAGATTTAGAATGATCAGGAACTGAACACAGCTGAGCGACTTCTGCTGATTAGGCAAGTAAACATAAGGAACATTAGTATATTTTCCATGTTTGACAGCCTTTTTAATAAATCGGATCTGCTCTCAGGAAAAAGTTGCAGTGTCTGAAAAATGACACCTTGTGGAAAGGAATTTTTCTCATTAGGATACATGCATGACTTGTTTGAGATTTCACCATGAGCACACTATACTGAATATAACTATTTGGCCAAAGACACATACACATAGACACACACATACATATTGATGTGTCTGTGTGTATTTCAACATCCACTTCTGTGACTCCTTGTTATTCTAAAATTACGGGTTATTATTGTGTGTGCAAAAAATATGACCAAGTCATCTTTTTAAAGATTGAAAATGGGCCCCCTTATTTATTAGCACAAGTGAAGATGACTTAAGGAATGTCTTCCAGTGTCTACATTCTTACTTACAAGGACAGCTTCGCAACTGAGAAATTTTGAAATTAATAAATGATGTAGAGTCAGAATGGATACTATACGCTGAAAAGACAAGTCCATTCCACTCATATGGTTCTTCCTTATAAGCCTTCATAGGAATACGATATAATACAACATACACGGAGACTGCTTTCTAAACTACAAAACGTTTTATATGATTGTCAGTTTAACTACAGCTCATTTACCAATATCACAGCATTTCCAACAATGCCATCAATTTGGGAGAGGGGGAAACTAAGCCTATTACCCACGTGAGCCAATTTTTTAAAGGACCAACTGATGTATTGGGCAAATTTTGTGGAAATACTATTTTTCGTTCATCTCAAAGGAAACAGCAGATTTATTGCTGCGAGCCCAATGTTCCTATGGGATCTTGAACCTCACTCAAATAATTTTTCTCCTGATTAAAAAAAAGACAATCTTGTCGCAGATATGACTAATTAGTTTGTATATCCTCTTGTATTAATCTTTAAAGACTGCAGTACTTAATTAATTCAAAAACCAGTTAAGTCTATTACTCTCTTCCCTAATCTGTGCCCAGGAGTTTTTATGGAGCTTCTTAGCTAAGAATTAATTGCGACATTAAGGTTTCCTATATAAAGACCAAGCCAAATGAAATGCAAATAAAAATAAACATACGGTGTACAGTCTGTGTAAGGGCGGTGTATGTGGCCTGTTAAAGAGGCATATTTGAATTCATCAAAGGAATTCACCCATTACCCCTCATGTAATGATGGCTGTCTGTAAGATCCTTTTTTAAATTTTTTTAGAAGATTTTATTTATTTATTTGACAGAGAGAGAGCACAAGTAGGCAGGCAGAAAGAGAGGGGGAGCAGGCCTCGATCCCAGGACCCCGAAATCATGACCTGAGCCAAAGGCAGAGGCTTAACCCACTGAGCCACCCAGGTGCCCAAGATCCTTCTTTTTGTGAAAACTCAACTGGTGTCTGTTAGACTCACATAGTCCCAAAAATAATTAGCAGATTGCATATGTGTCTATCCATCTACTGTACAGCAAATTCTTTTTTCCAAATAAGATCGGGATTAAGAGGCATTGGAAAGGGCAGAAAACATACAAATTTCTAAAATGTAGCTTAACATAGTGATTGTGTTTCTTTTCTAAATGTTCAAAAACAGTGAAAATACGGTCATTATTTCACTCAAGCATGTAACAATTCAAGGAGAATTTCTTGGGTTTTTGTTATCATTTCATTTCTATCTAGTTGCTAATCTAAGCAATTCTAAACAATGAGTTTCACCGCAGAAAGTTCCTAATATTGGATGGAAGACTTTTATGATCCAAGCTAATTTTTCCCTGATAGTTATACAGCTGTGTTTGGGAATTAAAAATAGTGTCAAACAGCAAGTCCATTTGGTACATTTTTTCATTTTTTCCTGGGGAGAAAAGAAAACAATCTCTCGTTCATATCTTCCTTCCCCTTAACCCCTGCCATCCCTCCTAGAATCTGGTACCAAAATATACTCTACACGTCTTTGTGAAAGAAGGCACTTGTGTGAGAGCTTCAGTATATCTCAAGGAATCTTTCGCACAGGATGAAATTTGGATAATTAGCTCACAGCAGCATACCAGGATCTTTCAGCAAGGCAACCTGTGTAGAAATTATCAGACCACAGTTGTGTATGCATTTGTGTAATATGGGAGAGAATGAGGGGGACAACATAAAGCTAACAAAACGACTAATATTTTGTAGAACAGATCAATTAAAATCTCAAAGGGAGTTCTACACAATATAATGTTTTGACATCGTGTTCTTATTTTTAAGACTTTTTTTCTAGGACCTCTAGAAGGAAATGAAATTCTTGAGAATTCCACTCTCTCAGCCCAAGTCAATAATAAATATACAGTTAGGGAGAGAAGGTTTGGCCATGTGGTAGTTTATAACCACAGTAGAGTGCTCTTTTTCCCTCTGAAAGAGTGTTTCTGTGCAGTGTTTGCCCAGATTTCTAAGGAAACAGGGATGTGACAACACAAGTTCGTGTATCTGAGTCCCAGCCTGAGTCCCAGAGAGCTCCAGATCTGAGCTGAGCCTTCTTTGATAACTAGAATTGATAGCAAATTCAAAGAGAGCAGCAGACGAGGCCGAAGGGTCAGGAAGATGATTTATTTTCTTTTTGGTCGTGCTGCAACTAAGCCCCTGAGGTGCTAGGGGAAGAGAGAGTCTCCCAATATGCAGAACACACTGGCCTTGTTTCTCGTGGTGGCTGCCAAGCCACAGGCTCTGACGAAAAGCAGAGCGCCCACGGCCTCTGAGGAGAGGGGTGCTTCTAGGCGGCCATGTTTCCAGTTTCACTCTCCTCGGTTGAGACCATGGTGGGCACCTGACCAGAAGGCAGATGCTTCGTAAACTCTCTAGGTCTTTCGAAATGGTCTGGCATGTAAGTTCTGCCAATCAGATTCTTGCGATGGGGAACCTGATTTGGGAACTAAGAGAACAATCACACAACAGGAGTTAAAATGGAAAGAATGCCTTTAAAAGAGCTATGAAGAAAAATGGCCAAGTGAGATCATAATCAGGTTAAAGTTTGTAATTATGAAGAAGCACTTTGAGAGCAGGAGAGGTAAGAAGATAAACGAAACAGAAGCTTCAAGAAAGTATCTGAAGCACATTAAAGGCAGAGACACTAGAGAGAAGATCCAGAAACTCCTGTTTACTTAAATCTTTAGACATGTCCTGGGCTATATTTTCCTTCTTAATGCCCAGTTATAACGGAGTTGTAGCTCTTCCCAGAGAACCCCTCTCCTTACGCCTCACACGCTTCCTTCTGGTTTTGTTTTTTTTTTTTTTTTTCCCCTTCACAAACCAAAGAATCTACTTAAACATTCCCAAACACACAGCCAGGTACAAAGTGAGCCCTACTGGATCAGAAATTCAAGAAATCTGGGTCCAAGTCCTCCTTAGCTACCAAGTGTCTTGTAATTCTGAATGTGTCTGTTTTCAGACACATGGTAAATTCACATTTCTTTTTAAATACAATGAGAGGGTTGGATAAGGATGAACTATTCCTAGGGTTCTGAGAAGAAAATAAAGACAAGACCACCTTGCAATGTAATTGAGATTCTTTTTTCTCCCTCAGGTGCTCTATGCAAGTCAGCAAGACCTCACCTTGTAAAGATTTTAGTTGGTTGTTTAAGAATGACTTCCTTACAATATTCTGAGAACTTCTCTTTACTCTTGTCAGGTGAAAAAGACTATTATCTATTCTGATTATCAAAAACATCCCGACTTGCATTTCTCTATGGTCAATACTAAATATTCAAACTTGAGACCAATTCTTGAATGAATTAATATGGAAAAATGAGACTGGATGTCTCCCCTATGAGAGAAATGCAAAAAGCCGTATTATCCCTCAGCACCCCAAAATTAATAAAAAAATAAACCCTGTGGGCTTTTGCCAGGAATAATACAGTAGTAAATAATTCACTGCTTAATCCTATAAATCAGAAAACATGGAATAGTATAATAGTACTGTAAGCACTCAGTGAGACCATGACACTTATTCTAATTGTATTTTCCTGGGAATTTATAATATACGTAGCTCTACAAATCTAATTCAAGTGTCAAAATCATAATTCAATAGCATTTACCACGGGGAGACACAATGAACCAAGCCAATGATAGGCTGAGAATAAGCTACTAAACACAGCACAACAGGAAAAAGAAAAAAAGAATAATCCACTGAAATTAATTTTTAAATCTGTGTTTCAAGTTAGCATCCTATAAAATTCCTCATGGGGTAAAAATAACGCCAGCAACGTGCTTATTGTTGAACCCGTGCTGATGCAAAAGTAAAGTGATGCTACATTTACTCATATAAATTTTAAATGGCTTTTACATTTTCAACTACAAACACAGCTCCTAAAAATAGTGATGGAAACTACTTTCCACTGTTGTCCCCTACTCTCTGTGGAGGGAGGTATTTAAAATTAAAGTAATGAACTCTGATTACCCCACAACAGAGAAGTTCACTGGGGAATCCAGAGAAGGCTGGGGATTAACCTGAGATTTTTCCCAACCCTGCTCCGTATTTTTATCTTACTCCCTTCTCCCTGTCCCAGTAAGTCAATGGACACCAACTCCATCAGTCTCCTACGGAGCTGACCTTCTAGTCACTTTTGCTCTCCCCTTCCTGGCCCTACATTTTACCTTCCGGTCTGCAGACACCAGGCCTCTGCGGTGGGCACTCCTTTCCCCTCTCCCGCCTGGAGGGGAGCAGCATCCTTAGACTTGGCTTTTTAACACCTGACAGGGCTGGTGTAGGCAGTAGGCAAGTGCCATCATGCAAAAGGAAAAAGAATCACCAAAGGGTATTTTGAAGTCACATTTTATTATTTCAAGAGACAGAGACGCTCACTTATTTAGCTCATCATAGGTTTCTAGAGATAATTCCATCAAATCACAGAGGAGCCAGTTATCCCGAGCAGACACCCACCAGCGCGGGTTTTTTCATTTCTTGGGACAACTCCGAGAAGTTGCTGGAGGGTGAGCGACACCTTCTACCTCCAAAGTCATTCATTTAATGAATGACTTTAACCAATATCCCTGGCGCCATTCTTAGGAAAGCAGAAGCTGAAGACCAGACAGAGTAGGGAGGGCTTTGCCTCGAAGACTCTCATAATTTCAGAACCGATAGGCCTAACAAAAAATGGATAGGCCTCACTGCTATGACCCAGAGCCAGCTGTATTAAAAACACATATGAGAACATTCAAACTTCTAGGACTGAGTCAGGATTGTACTCTGTTAACATGCACACACTACATATATTCATATATAATATACATATGTACATACATATGTATGTAATATACATATATCCTGCATATACAAATGTATTCTGTATATAAATACACACATATATATATACACACACACAGACTCTGTTACTGACAGAGCCAAAGACTTGACAGCCCTCCCTGACAAATTTAAAGAGGAAGTATAATCTCTTTTAGCGGCCCAGCCTATTTCTGCCATTCATGACCTTATCAACATTCTTAAGAAATAAAAGTCTATGACTATTTCAGATTTATATCACCTCAGGGGGTAGAAGACACACCCTTATCGAAGTGTGTTTTATGGAAGACACCCAAGATACTTGAAGTATATGGTTTTCCTTCCATGTTTCTTATTTGTTCACAGTGAGATTTAACACACCGGTTTACTACAACTCTCACCACATCTCTTGATTACTCCTCTTACAGCCTGAGAAATGGAATGTAGTAGGTATCTCTTACCATTTGAATCCACAATGGTGATATTGGCAGAGGCACTGTCATTTCCTAATTTGCTGGTCACTTTGCACATATATTCTCCAGAATCAGCCAGTGATGCCTTGCTAATGCGAAGTTCTGACTTCCTGTAAGATCAGGACCAAAGTGGTATAAGTATATTTCAAGGAAATACAATGACCATCAAAATCTATTTCTCTGTAGTTTCAGGGTTCTCAAACTCCCCCTCCCCACTCCACACGTACCACCTAAAAACACAGCTTAAATACACAGATGTATGTTTAACCAAGAGTAAAGATAAGATCACATTTAAGTGATACTATGGACACAGCCTTAGTTTTATCATCCACATTAGTAATTTAAAGAACATCTTGTCTAATTTTTCTTTTTATTCCTCTACCACCACCACCACTAAACACACTACGCCTCAGTTTTTTGTTTTTTGTTTTCAAATCAACTGGTAAATTTTCTTCCTTTCTATATGTAAATGTCATCAGCCACTAGAAAGATTTAAAAAGTGTAAAATCATTTACAGATCTGGTAAGGACAGACACTTAGGCAGGCTAGAATAGATTAAAATGCTCTACATTTTCTCAGTAAAGTAACATCAGGACTTAGGTTAATTCTGAATGAAAAGGATTTACAAAAGAATGGGAATTTATCTTTGAGAAGATTCACATTGCTAGGAGCATAGAAGAACACAAATCGTTCTTAAGATTGAAATAAATATAAACAGCGGCACACACTGTCATAAAACTGCATATTAAATCAACAGTCAACACTCTTTCAACATCGGCAGCATTGTGATTTGCATCTGTCTGTGTTTTATATTATACTGTATTTATATTGGCTATATTTACATATAGCCAATAACTTAAGCAGTCTCCATGATTTAAAAACACAAAACCACTGGGGCTGATGAGTTTACTGAAGACTTTTAAAAGCATCTCTGTCTACTCACTCCTGGTCCTGACTGCCTGGGCTCTTGGGATGACAACAAGGAAAGAAGGCAGGAAGCAAAGATGACAACTCAAAATTCTACGCAAAGCTCCCATAATTTATACCTTCCTAGTTTTATAGTGAATTTTCTGGTCTTCTTGTCATATAATATTATTAATCAATTTCAATCAGTTGTTCTAATTTAATTAATAAAAATTCAACTACTACTATTCTCTTCCAGTCTACTGAATGGGACCACCCATCTGGTCCCATATGTAAGCCTTATGGCTTTCCATCAAGGTGCCTTCACTTGTGCCCTTTCTTCCTCCTAGTATGGGGCATCCTGTATTTCCAGATACTGCCTGACTTTTCAGGACCACCTCAACTGCCAATTCTTTCATCAAACCTTTCATAATCATAGAGCTGCTGCTGCTCTCTTCTTTGTCTAAATTCTGATAGCCTGGAGTACCTCTTCCATGATCCTCACAGTTCTTGAAGTAGATCTTATTTTTCCAGCTAGGACATACACTCTGCGGGGGAGTCCATAATTTAAACTCCTTGGTACGCTCACAGTTCTATGAGGACATGCCACTGCTTTGTCCTTGGCACATCTTCAAATGATATTGGATGAATGTGTGAAAAAATGAAGAAAATATTTGGATGCTCTCACTTAAGCTCTCTCCAGGACCTAATGTTCCTAAATGTTGGCTGCTGGAAGGGAGGATGCCCTATTAAGAGGACAGAGACACTCGGAGGAGGTCCAGACCAAGGCAACAACAGTCAAACCAGCATGTGGACTGAAAAATTAATGACTCAGAACAATGTCAACAAGTAAACCTGAGAAAACAAAGGAAAGTACTGTACTCAAATAAATTCTGGAGACATTAGGTTAAAGGAAAAACGGGCTTTCTGTTGTTAATCCTGAGGAATTCTTAAAGTCTTTAATATGCTAACGTCCGTTGACTCTCTAAGAGGGAAATATATTATTTGGTTACTCTCAAACTTATTTGATGATGGAATCCTTGCCATCCACATAGCATAACTGCTTCTATTTCCTGAAAATGATGGTACACAGAACAAAGTTGATAAAAAAGTGGATCTAATATAAAAACAGCCTGTTTAGCTCTAATGGGGGGAGGTCACCAAGGGCCATTTATGCATGGATATTCACATATTAATCAGAGGGATTCTCCACAGAAAACTTTCGCTGCAGTCTATCCCTATAAACAAGATAGAACTATGCTTACAAAGGGTAAGCACCTTGGCAAGTTGATATTAAGATCTAATTATAAACTATAAAAACTTTTAAAATGATCAAAATACAATATTAGGATATTGCACCCCCTCCACCCAATCTAAGTTGTGTTGACTGTTTAAGCCTGGTTTTGGAGTATTCAAATCTGGTGTTTTTCTTAATGGATTACCAGCTATTTATACAAATCTGTCCATACATGCCAAGTTTCCTTCATGACACACACCTGTGAAGACCAGTCAGAAACAATACAAATACTACAATAAGCTTGTCTAGCCCCAAACAGCCCAATTAGCTGGAAGAATTTTCATGTACAACCATGGAACCACTAACAATCGTGGATAGATAAATCATGAAGAAGGTCAGTTTGAGGAAAAATATCCCAGTTTTCGACACAGAAGAAAAAGTGAACTAAAGTAACAAAATGGTAACTTTTCTTATAAACATTCCAAGAACGCTCCTTTCCTATTTATATAAGTTGAGGAACAGTCCCTGATGGTAATGTGGGGAGTTCTTTCTTGACCCTGTGCCATTAATATTTTAACTACTGAATCGGATCAAACTATAAGAAACATGATAAAAAAAGAAAAGAAACATGGTAATCAGTTTTATAGTTAATATAATCTTGAAGGGACAGTTCTTAAAATAAAAATTCTCCTAACAGAACTACAGTGTTTCCTGGAATATTATTCCAAGTGATGTTAATAAATTTTATGCTTAAAAGAATAAGAAAAGGTTTTTTCTATGCTCAAATAAATAGTGCAATGAACAAAGTTAAACAGATCTCTTTACAACAGTACCTCTTAGTGGGTTTTATGCAAATATGTACTGTGAATTTCTAAGGCAGGCATCACATGTAGCTAAGGTATCCTTTCAATAGAGAACACCCTCGGGAATTCTAGGAATGAACATCAATGGGTGAAGACCAAGATTCAGTTTAATCAAGATAAGCAGAACAAATACATTCCAGCTCAAAAATCAGTAGCAGAAGTGCCGGCTTGGAGAGACGTGCCTTGACAATAATATATACAGACAAAAGGATTTCAATTAGCCACGCGTTTAACATTATTCCATTTTAAGCAACTACTAAAAAAGGAAACTAGAAAAAAAAAAAAGAGACACTTATACACTGTTTGGCCATATTAATATTAAAACAGCATAAATCAAATTGGATAAAAGTCTGAATACACTGCTCCCAGGCTGAATCACGTCTAGAATATTTAATTATGTCTTGAAGTGGCATCTGATGAAAAATATCAATAACTAGAGGACTTTAGAAGAGGTTGATCACAATTGAATAGGGCTTATCAATCTTATCACTAGAGAAGATTCTGTTAAAGAAACAGAGGTCCTACTGACAGGCCAACTATGAACAAGATACCGGTAGCTCTTTAAATATATTTCACGGTTGCCATCTAGAAAAGAAGACTATTTGAGGAGGCTCTTGAAGATAGAAATATGTCTAACAGGAAAAAGAAGGCATATTTTGAGTGATAAAGAAGAGTTTTTGAACATTCAAAAAAGGGGAGGGTGCCTTTCCCTTTGGAAAGATTCAAGTCTGGATAACCACCTGTCAAGAATATCTCTATGCAGCGAAAAGATTAAATTAGATCAGTGGTTTCGACTATTTTGAAAAAAAAAATCCTGTTTTAAAACAAAAGCTTAAATCAGACCCTCATATTCAAAACTATCCTAAGGAGACAAAAGTGTTCGGGTCCAGGTGGTTGGCAGCCCATTTTCAATTCAGCGGAAACAGGATTCTCCAGGGACACAAAGGGAAAACCAATGCTCCAGGTGATCCCTGGGACTCCTGTGAACTCCAACAATACACTGAACGATAAGACGCTTTGATCCACGGGTCCTGGGGTACAGGGTGGGAAACAGGAAAAGAGAAGAAGTAGATGAACCTTTCTTGAAAATTACACATTGCAATGATCTGGGGCTTTGACAAGCATGGATCCAACTGTCTTGTACGCTCTTCAGTCGGCTACCATATGCTCTCCACGGGAAGGAAGTGAACTTGGAAAAAGGGTTGAATTCCCATCCAATCATCAAACAAATTTTTGGCTCTTTAATTAATGAGTTCTCTAGAAATCTGGAAGGGGTTGATGTTTCAGTGGACTTGGATTTTCTAAAAGTATTAAAAGAGTTAACTCACATAAAGTGAGTTAAAACAAGGCTTGGAATCCGGTAAGCTCCCAATAAGTGTTAGCTATCATTACAATTATCGTTTATATTCCTGCCATATTTAGGATTTTTTTTATAAGCACGTATTACTTTTAGATTAAGAAAAACAATACTATGTAAAAATAAATTAATACAGACTGATTTAAAGATGAAAGTTCTAAATTTCTCCTTTTTTTTATATCAAAATGCACTCTATATTCTTTGAATAAGTGCTCAAGGATGGATTCAAGGTTCCAATAACTACTGTCTTCTTGGTCTTTTTAGGCTTGATTCGTCCACCACAGTTTACGGGCCAAGACAACTTAACTCCCTGCATATAGGGAATATATCCTCAGTTTACATAAATCCATTCGATAAATCCATCCGATCTCTAAGGAATCCTATACGAACGCTGTTGAGTGTCTGTGTGAGTGTGTGTGCGTGTGCTCAACACAGCTTCAGATACTGTCCAACTGCCAATAACAAGAAGGGTACAGGGGTGGGGGGAGAGGGTTTCATAAGCAACTGCCATACTGTATAGAACCACGCACTGCACCAAATGCCTCACATAAGCCATATGAAATAGGCACCGAGTAGTCCCATTTATATACTGAAGGAACTGGAACCTTCCTTACATATGAAATTAAAATGACCTGCAGGAGCTGCTCAGCTGATGCAAGAAGGGAACGTGTGCGAACTTTTTCTAGAAGAGAGTCAAAGGACCCGCGATCATGGACAACGGAAGCAAGAACTCCCTTTCAATTTTTGTAGAAATTTGACAAGACCAATTAGATCCAATTTTAAACACAATTAAAATAGGTGAGAGCGGAAATGAAGAGCTGAGACAGAACTACGGGCAACAAAAGAGTGCGCCATACACAAAACAATGGGAAGCCAGCCTTTCGTAGGGCTAGCTTACAACAGATACTTAAATGAGGCCAATCTGACAGCCTCAAATTTGAATCGGTCGCGTGCCATGCTCTTTAACCAGTGTTCTTGCTCAAAACGATCCACCAGGCAGAGGAAGCAGAACAAAGGGATAAGCAGACGCTGGGGCAGTTTCCATTTTTTTAAACTGGTTCCATACGCTGCTTTGCCAAATACAACAAACACAGGCTCAGATATAAATTCAAAGTCATAGGAAGAACACGTAAGAAAGTAGTTTATTAGTAGGAACAGGGACAGAACGGTGAACTGAAATTGCTGACTGGTGTGGAGTCTTCTCGCAACACGAAGGGATGACAAGGAAATTCCGGCTGCTGAGTACGATCTAGACTATGTGGAGAAGAAACCTAGACTAAGGATGGGAAAAGAGTCAACATTTTTCTTAAAATAAAGACAATCCCAAGGAAATCTTAAACTTCACAATGAAATTCACCTCTGCTTGATCAATCAAAGCCTCAGATTAAGTTTAAGAAACTAAATAACTGTTTGCAAACCATTAACAGTGTGAATATCTTAGTAACGGAAAATGATGAATAGAGTAGATGAAACTGAAAAATGAGTTTTTTTTTAAATTAAAGACATTACCCTATGTCTGTAGGTGTCTCTAGCCCTGTGTTGTGCTTTACCCTACATAGCAAAATCACCAGTAATTGTGCATAAACAGGAAAACAGGAGGCACAGAGTCAGACCTATTTGAAATAAAAGCTTTACTGGGGCGCCTGGGTGGCTCAGTGGGTTAAAGCCTCTGCCTTCAGCTGGGGTCATGATCCCAGGGTCCTGGGATCGAGCCCCACATCGGGCTCTCTGCTCAGCAGGGAGCCTGACTCCCTCCCCCCCCCACCGTCTGCCTCTCTGTCTACTTGTGATCTCTGTCTGTCAAATAAATTAAAAAAATAAAAAATAATAAAAATAAAAGCTTTACTATTCATCAACATTAGATCTACAGCAAGAAACGGAACTTCCTTCACGCTTAGGGCATTCATTTTTTAAAAAATGGGTATAACAATAATGGTATCCATTCTCTTATAGTTATAGGACAAGGGGAAATAATAGGGGCACCTTGCAAATGTTAATTAAATTTAGATTCGGTTTGGTCCTTTAACCTTAAAAAAACAGATGACAACAGTAATGTCTCACTTTACACAAAAGGGTCTTCTTTTTGGACGATCAGATATGTTAAAATGTTTTGCCATGAGTAATTTACAGCCACATAAGTGGCATAAGACATCTTTTGTTCCCACTTAATTCTTCCCAGCAAGGCTACTGTTTAAAAGAAGTAATTTCTGAATATTGGCCTTTCTCGTATAATGGGATTTTATTAATATGTAGACAGTGCTCTTAGCTGTCTGGACCTATGAAGCCAACATGAAAATGCTCTTCTGAATACTAATGATACTTTTATATATGTCTATCCAAGCCATGTAACAAATTACCTCTTTAGGCATATACCTACAGTTTGCAAAACCATTTTCTCCATACCTGTCCACCTTGCTTCTTCCCAGGCATCCTCAGACTGACCTCTCCCAGTCTGAAGATGCTTTGTTCTGTTCCTTCAGCCTAGATAAACCTCTTCTCCCTCCCTCCTTTCTTGGCAGCCTCCTCGGTCCCTGAACGGGTCCCCTTCCCCAACCCGTGCTCGCCTCTTGCTATAGCATCCCATGTCTGTCACTCCTGTAGCACTTAAGACTGAGTATTCTAACTGTTCACCATCTCTCTGCCCTCTAGACCACACATCTCTGTGTACCCAGCATCTAGCCCAGGGTCTGACACACAGCAGCTTGTCCCATAAAGGGCAGAATTCCCCATCTTATTCCCCCTGACCTCTTTACTGTCCTATAAACAGAACTTGCTACTGACGACAATTCCGCTCTTTCTCTGTCATGGGCGGGCCCACCCCACCCAGCCGGGCAAAGGGAATTCTGCCCCATCAGCAGACTCCAATCTACCTCCTCGGGGCTCCTCATGAAGCCCTCTGGGTCTCTCCCTCTTCCCAGCCTCATGGCACTTAGAATTCGTAACCTACAATTTAGCACTGGGCTTTACTACATGTATGATAAACTACAGCATACATTAGGGATATCTCCCTGATTGAATCTTGACTTCAAGTAGAATTTACCTTAACATAAATAATAATTTTCTAAATGGTCACTATTTGCAAATGGATGGACCTCTTGAAAATCCTGAAGCACCACCCCCCTCACCCCCAGCCCTAAGAGGGCTGTAGCAATGGCCTGGAACAACTATGTTTCCGATAAGGCTGAACCAGAGAATCCCTATACAATCCATGACCCCCTGGGGGCAGAGATAACACCCATGCTTCTCCCATTTCCCCACACTCCCAGCATAAAGCCTTCTGCGGGCGCTTAAATATTACTGATACCATTTGACAGCCGTGTGGAAAGAAACAAGACATTCTCCTGCACGTGAAGATAACTTAGTTTCTTACTAACGTGTCTAATTGATGAAAAACAAAAGAGACACCAAACTCTACTCCACCAGTATCTAAAAGTATTTTTTTTTTCTTGTTAAATCCTCTATAAGCATCAGAGTTCCTTCTTTCTATTCACTCGCTCTACCACTCTACTCCCCTCCCCATATGCACACGCTATTAAACATCATGCCTTCCATTTGTAGACAGAGGAATAAAGTGTTAAGGAACCCAAGAACAGATCTGTGTTCCAGCTTAGTTTATTACTACTTGTGTGACTCAAGGCAAGGCAGAACACTTTTCTGAATATTAATTTCTAAATATGCAAAAGTAGGCCCCCTGTACAGTTCAACTTCCCTTACTACCTAGGGGAATGTTGTAATAAATAAATAAGATTATGTAAAAAAAAAAAAAAAAACACAACACATGCCACTTTGCAGTGTTAATTTCTGTATCTCTGAAGAACCACCTGCTGGAGAAATTAATACCCACTCTTTTTTCCCCTACCTCTTATTAGAGTACTTCCAAGTCAAAAGATCTTGCCGACACAATCAGTAACAAGAACAAGCAGCACAGTTAATAAAACCACAGAAACTAGGGGGAAAATTCAGTAATTATGGTTATTACAGCAATTAAACACGCTGGGAAGATTCAGTTAAATTTCCATTATAATTACTTTGCTGTCTCTTGCTCGTGAGTGTGTGACACCTTTTTGGTAGGTGTTCTATAAAATCAAAGTACAGGAGGAGATTCTTCTGTTGCTGTTTCTGCTACCATCCCTGGGATTTCACTGGAATCCTCCGAGAGTGCGAAGAAAGAAAATGTAATCTTTGAGGCTAGAAGTACTATTATCCATGCCACATCGATTAAAGGACTGTTTTACAACCAAAACTCTCACATACTTACCTCTTCCCTAATTTCAAAGTGTAGTGTGATAATAGAAGAGGATTTCTTAGGCGAGTAAGTACATAAAAATGGAGAGGATGGGAATAATAAAGGAGCCTCATTTTAGAGTAGGTGTAGACACCTGTCCAAGATGTCACAGGAACCACAGGGAGCCCTTCCAATCCATCATGGTCCTCCAGGATGATTTAAGATTCTGGTAAGCCAAGATCACCCAATGTTTTAATGTCCTACATGGTCATGTAGTTTCACAAAATTGTCAGTTAAAAAAATCTTATTGGGTATCACTGGATGTATTAACCTCTTACTTGAAAATAGTTCAAATTCAAGCGATGGCGTTCTCTTCCCATAAATCTGGGTATTTACTGAACTTCATTATGAAGCAGGGGTGTTGACCGTGGGAAGCACTGGTACTCTCAACAGCATTTGTCTTTTTTTAAAGAAATCTAATTTTAAGATGTAACAGATTCCAATTACAGCAGCTCTCTCCAAAACTTCTCCCTCTACACCTCCAGCTCTCTCCCCATCCAATCTTTTCTTTCCTCATCTAGAAGTTGCGAGAATCAGAAACAACAATTTCTGGTCATCGTACAATGAACAACCTTTTTCATTTATTATAGATCACAGCTTTTTGATAACTCAATTCATGGACTGGGGCTGTATATAATCTTTATATTTCCTATCCTTTGATGGCTAGACACTGCCTCTGCTATTAGATGCATTACACTTACCCTGGCTTTTTTTGTATCTTGATGTTTTGTGGTTTGTTCTTTCGGTTTAATTCGTTCCCGTTCTTGAACCATTTGAATTTGAGAGAGGAGTATTCGGAGCTGGTCTCACACCGGAGGACGAGTTTAGAGCCTGCGGCGGACTCCTGGCTCCTCATCTCTTTCAATCGGGGAGGCAAAGCTAAAAAAAAAGAAAAGAGAAGGAAAAAATTCTGATTATCTTTCAAAGAGAAATACATTACTTTCAGGTGAGCTTGATCAAGACACCATTCCCAAATGTTTTACTACCTGAGAGAGAGAAAATGAGTCTGCCAAAATGGACCTCAGCTTGAATGCCCAAATAAAACATACTTGGGCATTGGGGGTGGGGGGACTAGATTATAAAATATTCTAGATGGTTACTTCCTCAATCTTTACATTTTTCTGATAACATTAAAAATCCTGGACATGGCTCATTTCAAAACCACTATGCTAGGGGTGCCTGGGTGGCTCACTGGGTTAAGCCTCTGCCTTCGGCTCAGGTCATGATCTCAGGGTCCTGGGATCAAGCCCCGCATCCGGCTCTCTGCTCAGCGGGGAGCCTGCTTCCCACTCCATCTCTCTGCCTACCTTTCTGCCTCCTTGTGATCTCTTGCTCTTTATAAATAAATAAAATCTTTAAAAAAACAAAACAAAACACTATGCTAAAGGAGAATATGAACCAGGCCATCATCATCGTCATTACTATTATCAGTTTAAATTCCAGTATAGTTAACACAATGTTCTGAGTTTCAGATGTACAATATACAGGCCATTATTTTTAAAGCACGTTCACATCTCAGATCACAAATTATCTTCATCATAATTCTGTAAATAGGTACAGCCGGCCTCATACCCATGTTTTAAATGGGGAAGTTTAATTGCAGAGATGGGTAAGTGACTGACTTTCCATGGTTCTAATGCTTCTGGAGAGTCAGCTAGACTATGCCATCATCAGAGGTGACCCAGGGAACAAAGAGAATTAATCACTCTTAACAATGTTCCTTTCTTCAAGACAGAAATTCTTCAGCGACAATGCTCTTTTATTGGAACTAAGCTGTCCTACAATGAAGGACCATTCTAGATGCCTACTATGCTCCTGTCGAATTGTCAGTTTGACTGCATTTAGCTCTTCCAATAGCTTCTCCATAGAGACAGAAGTACTTAAGTTGTGCGTTAGCCTGTAGAATACATGAAACACCTATAGGCCATTCTTATTTTCAGCAGAAGTGCTTAGAAGAGTATCTATTCTCTATTTAAATATTTATGGATAAAATGTTATAAAACCTGAGATTTTCTTCAAAATAAAATGGTAG
Source organism: Martes martes (assembly GCF_963455335.1). Taxonomy (NCBI): domain Eukaryota; kingdom Metazoa; phylum Chordata; class Mammalia; order Carnivora; family Mustelidae; genus Martes; species Martes martes. The sequence continues at coordinate 29,240,077 of NC_137889.1, read as the reverse complement.
TGGGGAATGGACAGACATAAAAATGATACAAATTTCCCGATTAGTTAGTTGGTCATTGCAGAAGTCAAGCAACAGGTATACATGGTGTTCGGTGATACCAAAGATTCAATATAGTACGCCTGGTTTTGTCATAATAAAAGTTCTTGAAAAAGAAAAAAATAAGAGCATAATGAATGGACTTTCCTCTGCATACAACAGTTCACTTAATAATCAACATCACAGAACCCGAGCTCTCAAACGACTGTTTCCACCGAGGCTTAGAGAAGCCAACTGCAAAATCCACTTCTGTTCCAGTCCAGGTTTTAACAGAAAATCCCAAAAAACAAACCCACGGCAAATTAAGACCAACCCTCCCTGATCCAGGGCATAATTATTTACTGGGTATGGTGACCGGGACTCCAAGGACAGCAAACAGAGCCACGTCAGACACGAACAGGAAATGAAGTGCCTTTCCTACTCAGGGTCTGTTTGCTTTTCTACAATTCTGCCCTTACCAAGTAAATCAAAAAAATGTCAGGAATCAGCGTAGGAAGGTTCCTACAAATTATAGCAAAAAACCATTTGAACATTGTGATGTCTCAGCAGTGCTCCTAAAATTACACGTCCCCTTTTTATTGACTTAGGCACTAGGAGATGCGGTAGGGAAGCAGACACTTGAGGCACACGCCAGGGACAAGGTAGAAAACTCATTTCACCTGTTCTTTGCCTTTGGTACCTGTTGATTTTGTCTGGTTCTTGTTTTCTGACAGCTTGAAAATAAGATCTACTTCTGAACAGATTTTACAGGAGTTTCTCTTTAAGATGGGGTCCGTGAATCTGTCTTTTGGAGGTCTTTAAAAACAGACTAAATTCTCGTCTATCTGGAATTGTGTCCGCATGGTCTCATTAACTCCTTAAGATCATCTTCGATTTTGTTCAGCCCAGGAAGGGTTTTGAAGGAACAGATTTGCTGGAGCTAAATGGCACCAAAGAAACCAGCTTACGTGTATTGAGAAAAATAAATTGCCGTGTTACTTCACGTATTAAACTAAAAGAACTAGTTTGATTTTTTTTTTTTTTTTTTTTTTTGGTTTTCACTGAGTTTTCCATTTAACTTGGCACACGACCCAAACTCCCAAGGTTTATTCCCTTGCCTCGCAGTAAAATGTTTTCACCACAGTATTTCAGAAATCCTTAACTCTCCGTGAGCACCGTGTCCCCTCACCCACCACTCCACACCACTGCTTATCAATACTGTCTCAAACGAAGCCTGCCAGACTTTGTATATCTAGTGCGAATTGGACAATTTTTCATCAAATTGCATCTTTTTCCTTTTCTCTCATTCCCTTTCTCCCTCGCACCTCCCTCTCCCCTCCTGTCTCTTTATCTATCTAGGTATGATTTATTTATTTAGAATCTGGGTTTCAAATGTGAGAAAACAATCAGACAAATTCAAATGGTGGGATATTCTGCGAAACAACTGGTCTACACTTCAGAAGTGCTGATGTCATGAATGATCACAGGAGGCCGAGCCTGAGCACTGAGAGAAATGAAAGGTGACTAAAAGACCTGACAAATACATCCAACGTGTAGCTTACATCCTGTAGCTGTCACTGACTCCTGCATCACAGGAAACTCTCTGAAAGCTATTATTGGGACTCATGGGGAAATCTGAATCAAGGTATTGTATCATCATGGAATTTCTCAAGTGTGGTCACTGTGTTGCGGTTACACTTAGGTGGCATCTGCTGCGGTATTCGGGGTGAAATGTCATGATATCTACAGTTAAATGTCCAACAGTTAAAGCAAATAAGGGAACGCATGCATACATAGCCACATCAACACACACGCGGAAAAAGAAAAAAGGAATCTTGGTTTCTCTCTGTTTTTCGCCTTTTTCGTCTGCTTTTGCTGCAGTTCAATAAAAGGCTCAGGATTTCATTAAGTTTTAAAATCTTGGTTGAGTAGGCCATCAGGAAGGGGATTCTTGGGAATATTTGAGTTTTAATTTATAAATGTTATCTCCTAAAATTATAGCCACCATTTAGATTCTGTCAGTGAGGGGTGTCCAGGGGGCTCAGTCGGTTAAGCATCTGCCTTCAGTTCAGGTCATGATCTCAAGGTCCAGGGATCGAGCCCCGTGTCGGGCTCCCTGATCAGCGGGGAGCCTGCTTCTCTCTCTCCCTCTCCCCCTGCTTGTGCGCTCTCTCTCTGTCAAATAAATAAATGAATACATTAAAAAAAAATAAAAAATAAATTCTGTGAGTGGGAGGGCCCTGAAATCCTCATATGGTTCAACGCCATATCCATGACTTTGGGGCTCCAATCCCTCTTTCGGCGGGATGAAAACAATCGCACATCTGGCAAATCACTGCTTATCCCTTCCTCTGGCATTTCACGTGCAAAGACCTGCACCTCTCTTGTTTTCAAGAGATGTTCTGCGATGTAGCACTGCAGAGACCCTCAGACAGAAGGTCTATTCTCAGTGAAGGCATCCGCTGCAGAAGCTGACTCCATGTACAAACATCTCTTCATGTTTGGGCTTCTGGTGTATCTGTACTGAGGAGCCTGAGTCCCTCCAACTTGCACAAGTCCATCAGGAGCGCAGAAGTTCCCAGCTACTCTAACTCTGCAACCCTACAGGTTTGGTTGGAAGAATGTCCCCGCTGTATCCTTCAGCGGTGACCATCTAGGACGTGAGGATACCCCACTTTTCAAAGAAAGGCTCTTTCAAGGAGTTAACTTGAAATCCTGCAGAGCATAAATGGAGAGACAAATCTGTATACCACCAACAGAGCCACACCCCACTGTGGCCTTGATCCACGGCGTTGTCAGTGGGACCTTCCAAGAAGTACCATACAGACTTCCACGCTCATCTTGCTGGAGTCCAGATTCAAGTATCCTGGAGACTTGGCAATGACCTAAAATTCTTCTCTGTCTCCTTATGTAACCACACTAATGCAATAGCCCAGGATATTTCAGATTCTCCATAAAATGCAAACTAATATTGAGCACCTATGATTTGTGCATTTTTTCTCATGTACCCATAATGAGGTAGTTGAAGAAATTTTCTATTAGATTATAAAATAATAACTTTATTTTAATGGAAAACATTTCACTATGTATGTTTCCCAGTCAATGCTTTGCTCCCATGAAATAATCTCATTCATTTCATTAACAAAAATCTACTCCACTGGGCACCTGGGTGGCTCAGTGGGTTAAAGCCTCTGCCTTCGGCTCGGGTCATGGTCTCGGGGTCCCGGGATCGAGTCCCGCATAAGGTTCTCTGCTCGGTGGGGAGCCTGCTTCCCCTTCTCTCTCTGCCTGCCTCTCTACCTACTTGTGATCTCTGTCTGTCAAATAAATAAAATCTTTAAAAAAAAAAAAATTCTACTCCACCAAGTACTTTCTAATACTCAGATAGAAGTTCCTAAGGCCAGGGGTCGTTCCAAAACTGGGAGGCAACGTTTTTTCACTGAGTACTTGGATTTTAACACTGCAAAAAAAAAAAAAAAAAAAAAAAAAAAAAAAAAATGTATTTGCCTCTCAGTCCCCAGCTAAGAGTAAATGGTCCGTCAATTAAAAATTGCTTTAAGGCAAAGGATGCTAGGTTAATGCCTTGAATGCAGTAAGTGTTCTGAGAATCTCAGACATGATTTAATTGTCTTTGGTCTGCCACCATTCAGAATTTCACTTTCGGTGCGTTTCTGGAGAGGCAGCAGTTCCACTCTCGAAAACAACATAACAATAGAGCAAGTGTTGGGCAGTGTTCGCTGAAATCGATTTCGAACTTGCTTGACATTGATATGAATGTACGGACACCCTTAGAAATGTATCAACAGAGGCAAGACAGTAAAGCGCAAAGAAAAGCAGCCTTTAAAAAACAGAAACTCCAAAAACAGAAACCTTCAGAGCAATGTCACACACTTTACGGGCATTTCTTTTTACTGGCTTGAAGTGTTTTAAAGCCTTTTAGAAGATCACAAACACAGTCTTCTGACTCTAACTCAATGCAAGCAGATATACCAGGACATTAAAAAAATCTATTTTTTCACTTCTATGTTTCTTTTTATTTTCCCTTAAGACATTATTTATTTATTTATTTAGAGATGAGGGGGGCAAGAAAGGGAGAGAGAATCCCAAGCAGCCTCCCCGCTAAGCACAGAGCCCCACATGGGACTTGATCCCATGGTCCTGAGCTCATGACCTGAGTTGAAACCAAGAGTCAGACGCTGAACCCACTGAGCCACCCGCATGTCCCTAAACTTCTACATGTCTTACTTGACAATGTTGCACAGCACAGGAAAAAAAATAATTGTGGCCCAAATCTTTATTTTATATTCTGACCACACAGAACTTAATGCCCTATGTTCATTTATTCCAGACTTTGATGTGTGAATAAATACTTGTGCTCCAGGTAAAATAAATGTGTAAAAAGAACGATTCCTCGAAGGGATCCTCCTGTTTTAATCGCCTACCGTGCACGTGTTTTAAAAATATATTCTGTGCTGCTGCTTCGAATACTGTACCGCATTGTTAAGAACAGGAAACCAATTTTAGCACGTGCGTGGAACCAGGATACGCTGACAGCGTGTGACCCTAGATAAGTTGTTTCTGTGTGTGGAGGATCTGACCACGCAGAGCTAGCTCCTATCATGACCCTCCCTGTCGGACTAGCTCATCTGAAGAGCTCCACCACACCGAATACATTAAACAGGAAACCTGCAAAATATTATCAAATACCAGTGAGCTTGCGGCTGCGATCGCGGGGAAAGCTTCCCCTCCCCACCCCCTCTTCAGTCCTGACATCACACACGTGCAGATCGCGCGGTGAAAACCGGCTGTTGGTGAATGAGGGCCGCACGCACACCATCACTCAGTCCTTTAAGCAGAATGATGGCCCTTTTCTGTAGTCACGTTAGAGGTAAATAAATTACTGGCCTCCCAAATTCCTTTCCCGGTCGGATTTCTCCCTCACCGGACCATCTTACGGGGAAGATTATGGTCTGGCACAGAGCGGATGCAGCTAATGCTTTGCCATCTGGTCTTCTGAGCTGTGCTCACCGCTTTAAGCTTAAAAGGGAACATGGATCTTATCAGGTGAAGTTTCGTAAATATAGCTGTGTCAAAGGCAGCAAATCCTGGCGGCCGTGGTGGTTCAGAGCGCTCCTTGTATTACCACGCCGGCTCCTGAGGCACGGAGCGGTCTGAAGGCGTGTCAGAACCTTACAACCCAGCAGACTCCCTGTCTGTTGCTGCATGTGGGAACACGTGTTCACATGTGTTCACACCGGCCCATGCTCCTGCTGCGTCATCCTTCAGACAGACTGTCCCTGCCTCCGCTTCACTGAGTTCCCCGTGAACTAAAATGCACCTGCTCTTCGTCCCTGTGTATTCAGCAGAGGTATTTGGAGGATGAGCTCAAACACAAGGGCAACTTCGTTTGAGAGAAAGTCACTATAAGATTCAAGGTTTTATTATAAAGTATTCTCAAGCTGACTCCGTATCACTGGCAGCAAACCAAACCTAACCAGAAAACACGCTAGGAATATGCTTCCAAGTGTGGTTAGGATAGCTGGACTCCAGAAATACCACGTCAGCAGGTCTGTGTCCAACTTCTTACATGGTGCAAGGGGGTGTGTTCACACTGCTGAATACCTTTATGAGCATACTGGATAATCCTCATAACATATGCATGGAACACATCATTACACAACATAAAACAATAAAATGGGGGGGCAGAATTTCAACTTCTGACTTCAAATATTCACAATGGTGGTGTCTCTACAGACAAAGTTGGCTTCTTCCTGCCGTTAACTCTGATTGCCCAGACACATCCGTTTCCATCGGAGGGGACTTTTACGTGTGGATGGCCTCCAAGTTTCACTTCTCCCAGTTAACTGTTACAAGTTGAGTGAAACAATAGGATTCTTTTAAATGCCCTATTTGAGGGGCTGAGCCACAATCAGCCCCATCAAAAGGTAGGCATATTCTAAGACCCCAGAGAATAATAATCACATTGCATATCCGAATGCCACACCCAACAGGCAGCATTGAAGAAAAGCACATGTAAAGAAAGAGGAATTTATCATTTAAGGAATTTATCCCTACCAAATCAAAGGAGATGTAAGAATAGTTATTAGTAGGTGGTCCTAGTCTCTATTTGAAGGATTAGGCTATTGGTTGTGGTGGCGGCGGTGGTAGTGGGGTGTGTGTGTGTCCATTTTGATTAGCACTGTATTCAAACATTCAAATGGCTAAATTTATTAGATGCAAGATACATAGGATCTGAGGGGCCTAGCACAAAGCAGAACCTCAAATGCTTTTAAACAGAACAAAGGATCTAGGAGATACTGAGAAAGTAGAGACCCAGGTCCAAAAGCTATTCCAGAGGCCACGCCTACCTTCTCAGAAGACTTATTATTGCTTGGAACAAAAGGGCCCTGTGATATTATTTTTTGTTTTAATGCATTCTACCGGATTAGGACTCTTTATTCTCTCTGCCATATAACGCCGAAGAAAAGGAAATGTTAAATATAACGGGAAAATTGTCAAATTAAGTAGTAGTCTCTCCTTGGGAATTTTCCTCTATTTCTCTTCTCTGGTCATCACTGTTCAAATATTCTCTGTGGGAAGCCAGTCTCAGTGAGGATGCCGGTCATGATGACCACAGCCCTTCCTGTGCTCTCCGGGTCCTACACAGGAGTCTCACCAGAAGCCAGGTGTTCACCCACTTCAGCAAGAGGAGCCCACACATTGAAATACTATCTCCTCTGCCTCCAAATCAAAGTTGATCGTCTTTGTTGATGGACCCTAGTCCACAAGGTATAAGTTTGCTCCCTTAACGAGTAAGTGTGCTCTTTTTTTATAGTCAATACATATCCCCCAATTTACCATTTCTCTGCAACAGTGGGTAATTATTTTACAAGTGAGGATGGGGTGGGCAGTTATACGGGAACTTGAACTTGCCTGATGTCACAAGGCTGACACACACAAGGCTAACACATCTGGACTTGAACCTGGGAGTATCCTCCCCAGCAAGGGGTGCTTCTGTGCAGCCTGATGTGAAGGCAGGAAAAGGGGAGGAGAACAGCAGACTCAAAATGGGGCAGACTATTCCATTCCATAGCCACTATGGTAATTTTCTGTTTCTCATAATAAGCTATATAAACCAGATCACCTCTCCATGTATGTCTGTGGGAGATTTACAGCACTGCAAAATCCTACAGGGGACAATAAGTGCAGATTTATTAGGTAAGAGAATTTTTCTGCCTGAAAATTGATATTATGCTTGTTGAAATTAGCAGTCTTCTTCTCTATGGTTCTATAGTTCTGTGCCCAGTATTTCATAAGCTGAGGGCCAAAGATAAAATTCTAAAACTACCAGAAGAGTGTTCCAAAAGTCTACGAGATGAAGTTAAAATAAGGCCCTCTTAGTACTTTACATTAACTGCTTTAGAATAGCAACAGCTAACACTTAATTGAGTACCTACTGTGTCTCAGGCACTCTTTCAAGAACTTTATGCCCACTCTTTTTAAGTTTTATAACCATTCCAGGAGATATGTATTACCATCATTATGCCCAATTTACAGAGGAGGAGATAGACACAGAGAGGTAAAGCCACCTCCCACTGTCACACAGCTGGTAATATTGGCACTGGTATCTAGACCCCAGAAGTCTGACTCCAGAGCTCCTGCTCTTAAGTAGTAAGCAATAAACAATTATTTGCTACGTTGGCTAGGCTCCTAGGTCAAATGTCAAATGTAATATACTGATATCTTAATAGTAACCATAGTTTCCTGATTACATCTGGGATACACTACGTGACAGCTTGTTTCTGCACATATTCCCAGGACAAAAAAGTCAAGAGAGAAAGGAGATAGGAAAATGGCTGAATTTTCTAAGCCACTCTGATGATCTGTAGGGAAATCGAACAAGACAGAACACTTGAAATTGGTATACTAAAGCAATTTTTTTGAACTGGGTGACTACCTGTCATCTGCCAAACGCCACAAGAGTAAACCATGCTCTATCTCCCTCCCACGTTCACTGAAACCCGATATCCCTTGTGTGAGGATACAGCAACAAGAGGGTCTTAACAGATGAATGTCCTCCTTTCAAGGTGTAAAGGCAGTACACGGGGACAATGGATGCTGGAGTAAATCACAGCAGAGCTGCTGGCAGCTTCAGGCAAGTGTTCGGCACGGCTGCCTAATGAGTGCTGTCCCCACAGCTGCCCCCAATTACAGGTGCACCTCACTCATGGACAGAACCTAGGCGATGTCCCACCAGCTTCATTTAAGGGCATCCATACACAGGGTTGAAATGGATCCATTTCAGTTTGGCCTAACTGATGTGCAGCAAATTTCATGTGATATAAGTTTATAAATGTGATCTTCTCTGTGGTCAAAAAGTAGGGCTTTCTTTTTCATTTGCTGCACCAACCTGCCATATTCCACTCCACTACGTCACTTAAAAATGGAGAAATGGAGAAATATCTCATCACTGCAAATTTGATATTATATTTATTTGTTTTCTTATTGGAATGAGGCTTTTCTCTTCTGATGTGTTTATTGCTTAAGTAAATTTAGCACATTAGCATGACCGTGATGCATTAATATTTATCTTCATAACCATGATTTCTTTGTTCAAACTGAATTACAATCATTTAATTAACTGATGTCATGAAAATTCTCTTTTTTTCATTTGAAAGAAGGAAAATATACAGACAGATGTTCTAAACCGGACAAAATTCCCAGGTTAGATGAGTCAGCCCTTGATTATATTTAATTTTAAACAGTGACAACTATGTGAAGACTTTTAAGCGTGGCATAAAACATATGCATAAAACCTAAAGCCTGGTTTGTGAGCAAAGCCCTTCACTGATCTACCAATGACCGTTCCCCATGATCTATTTTTCACATGGCCATTTCAAATTTATTCCTTCTATGCAGAAGAAGAAAAAAAAATTTTAGCAGTGCTAACCATAAAATAAATGCATTCTTTTGGGACGTCTATGATCTATTTCTTCGTTATTTAGGCTGGTCAGCTTTCCTGGCAACCACACGTTTCTGACTATTCCTTTTTATTCACAGGTAACTTAATAAGCTGGATGACAGGGGCGCCTGGGTGGCTCAGTGGGTTAAACCTCTGCCTTCCGCTCAGGTCATGGTCTCAGGGTCCTGGGATCGAGTCCCACACGGGGGTCTCTGCTTGGCAGGAAGCCTGCTTCCCCACCCCCCCGCCTGCCCCTCTGCCTACTTGTGATCTCTCTCTCTCTGTCAAATAAATAAATAAAAATCTTTTTTAAAAAGTAAAATAAACTGGATGACACTGGAAGGAACAATGCCAGGATGGAAAAGAGCCTTCCTGACTCACTGAGGCCCACGAGATCACAGCTAAATTTCTCTCCACTCTGTTCACTACAGTAGTAAATAACCAGCCATGCATCCCTTCTTACACAGAGCCTCAGGTCTGACTTTCTGAAGATCTTCAAAGCTTGGGTAGCTTTTGCATTTTTTAAGCAGGTCCTCAGACAACCTAACAATTGAATCCTTATCATTTTGCTTCTACCCCACAGGAAAGACCAGGGAAGGCGATTTTCTTATCTTTAGGTTCCCAGGGTCATGCACTGGGTGAAGAGGTGGAAAATGACCAGAGTCAAATTAAACAGACTGTTCGTAGTAAGAAAATCTGGGCTACATCACTGATCATCTAAAACAATCTAATTTTGTCACCTATCTCACAGAGCTCCAAGGCTGGGACTCTTTCCTGTCCAGAACTCACAAGTCAAACTGTAAGATTAGAGCCAAAGTAGTCTGGTTTCAGACAACACACACGCATACGTGCGCACACACACACACACGCACACGCACGCACACACACCACTCTTTCTCTCTCTCTCTCCTAAGGAAAACTTAACATTCATAGCTTCCCTTATTTTACATAAAAAACAAATGCATTAAAGCATCTTTTGAAAATAAAGTGAGCTGCTTCCCAGACATTCTGAGATAATCCTTTGGTGCCTAAATTGCAATCACATTTTCCCAGCACGGAGATTCACAAACATGACACAAAAGAAACGTAAATGAAGCTTACTTAGCATGTCAACATGCAGCTTTCTTTCCCTCCCCAGGGACTGGCACGCAACTAGAAATACCTTTCATTTTGCTTGTTTTTCTTTAGAAAGATATTTAATTAGATTCTCTGCTAATAGTTCCTAGTCCCTGAATTTAAATCCCTAACTCCACGCAAAACATCCTGTACTTCTCTCTCTAGCTTTCGAGAATCTTTATTAATGATAAGAATGGGCGGTCAGCAAACCTGGGGTCCAGAGCTTGTTTGGTCTATGGGATTACGGAGTCATATAATTACTCTGAACCTCAATAACCTTGTGCATAAAAGCGGGCGGGCGGGGGAAGAGTACCCTGGGCCTTATCTATTTCACACAGTTGTGAAAATCTAATTAAAAATGATAGCGAAAGCACCTTGCCTCTTGAAAAAAAATGAGTTATCATGAACAGTGCCTGTCTGACTGCCATTATCTAGAAATCATCTGAAAAGTAAGAAAAGAGTAGGTCCTATAAATGCAGACGGCACAACATTACAAAAGTAACACCTGAAAAACTGTATATAGCTTTGGTCATTCCTCAAAGACCACCGCCCCCAAAAAGGCAGCTGGAAGCCATCAAGAGGGGTCACTGAAATGTTCAAAGGGAAGGGCTGCCAGTGTATAGAAATAGACTAAACATCATCGAATTCTTAAGACTGATAGAGGAAGACCAAGGGAGGAAAGCCATGAGTCCTTAAAGTCATCAAAATTTTATATTCATAGAACCCTTGAAGCATGAAGCAAGCTGTTTTAGAGTAGGAAAAGGAAATGAACCTTTTTTGGCACAATGAGAAGTATGATTTGGAAAATGCTTATTCTGGGAGTTTGTGTGGGAAAAGGACTCAGGAAGCAGCACACAGGAGGAAAAGGTGGCTTTGGGGTCCAGCAGTCCAGTTTCTGACTCCAACCTGGTGAGTTCCCTGGCCCTAGGTAAGACCAGCCCCTCATCTACAAGGCAGGTCTGCCTCACACAGGATGGAGGGGGAGACCCAGGACACCGCACCCTGCACTTTGAACAGGAAAGATTCATAAGGAATTCATTACATTCACGGATGGAACTAAAAGAGAACTCATGGTTAGGTCATTAGAGCTGCCTTCGTAGAGTGCAACTTTCACCATCTGCGACCCACTCTGGGCAGAGTCTGAGGGCATTCCTTGTATGTCTAGCACTTAGCCTCCTGTTTACAAAGCACTTTCATACATGATCTCATCTCAGCATGAAAAGGGGTACTCAAGACAGTGAAACCTGAATAAGGCTGGTAGTTAGGCAGCAGTATTACAGTATTACACCAGTGTTAATAGACCAAGGGAACGGGACGCCGGACAAGGGGCATATGGGAACTCTGTCCTATCTATGCAACTCCTCCATAAATCTAAATTATGCTCCCCCTGAAAACACACTCCAGATGGCTTGGCCAACTTATGCATTTTTTGAATAGTAAGTTAGGTGTCCCTCTTCTGGGTTCCCATAAAGCCATCACTATGCCTTTTGATACAATGTACTTTATAGGTGTTTGTTCGACCAAGGAGACTCAGGGGCTTTTTTTTTTCTTTAATTCATCTTTTATCCTACTAACCAGAATAGTGCACAATAGTATTGAATAGATAAACTAATAAAGAAATAAAGTCAATCTGTGATCCAAACACTCCATGTCAGAGGAGCCCCTAGTTTCTCTTAACACACAAGATTTATGTAAAAACACTGGTTTTACCAAGGTTATCACTACCTTTCTTAGTCATGTTATATTAACCAATTATATGGTCACATTCTTTAAAGATTTTTATTTATTTGACAGATAGAGATCACAAGTAGGCAGAGAGACAGGCAGAGAGAGAGGAGGGGAAGCAGGCTTCCCCCAGAGCAGAGAGACCAATGCGGGGCTCAATCCCAGGACCCTGAGATCATGACCTGAGCCGAACGAAGGCAGAGGCTTAACCCACTGAGCCACCCAGGTGCCCCATAAGGTCTCATTGTTATAGAAAGCTGGCTCTATCCTCTTAGATAGTTCTTGATTTCCATTCTTGCAAGAAATGTTAGTGTGTCTATGAAAATAGACACCATGGTTTTAAATACTCAAGATACAGACCTGAATAAGAAAAACACGATCACTACCCTCCTGGAGCTTACAGCCAGGGGTGACGGCAGGAAGAAGAAGAGCCTATTAACCAATTAGGCGGTAGCATGATTTGTGAAATAAATTCCTTATCTTTGCAATCTAATAGGCTAAAAATTGCTGAGGTAGCTATATCCTTTCCACTCAGTCATGCAATACGTAGCCTTTTCTATTCAAATGAAGACTCTGAGAATTGATCACTACATCTATATACAACCAACTGATATTCATCAGCCAAACATTGCTCAATGGGCAAAACGGCATTTTGAAAACTTATATCCATCTGTTACAGATTACGTTCCTTATTAAAACAACTATTTACTAGGTAGGCTTTCTCCGCGTAGATCATATTTGCAATACTTCATTACACCACGTTATATACTCTTACCACTTTAGTACCAAATGTAAGCCATGAGGTGTGCTGGTGAGAAGCCTGAGTCAGACAGACCTAAATTCAAATCCTACCCTGCCAGATGCTGGCGTGCAACCTTTGGTAAATTAGCGAGATTCTCTAGGTCTCAGTCTCCTAAAATATAAAATGAGATTAAACAGAACCAGCTTCACAGGGCTGTCAAAAAGGAGGCAACAGGATGGTGCAATGATATACTACTTGGCAGTCCATGTGTGTCACATGGCAGGCGTGCAACAATATGGGTATGACTCATTAAATCATTATTTAGGTCCTTGTTTAGTTGTAGCAGTTTATTAAGCTTTCTAAATTAACATGAAGTCTTTAAAATCACTGCCCACTTAAAGCTGAGACCAAGGAAAGCATATTCATTCCCTGTCATGGGCAAAATAATGACTTCCAAAGATGTCTCCAGCCCAGTCCTCGGTGAGCATGCCGCCTTTCATGGCCAAAGGGACTTTGCAGGTGGGATTATGGTAAGACCTGGAATCGGGGGAGATTATGGTGTATTATCCAGTGCACCCAACATAATCATGTGAGTCCTTAACAGCAGGAAATCTTTCCCTGCTGTAGTCAGAGAATGGCCAGGGATGGATTGTTGCTGGCTTTCAAGTCAGAAGGGGGCTCACATCCAAAAAATGTAGGCAGCCTTTGGAAACTGGAAAAGCAAAGAAAAGGATCCCTTCTAGAGCCTCCAGAAGGGAATGCAGCCCTGCCAACACATGACTTTAGCCCAGTGAGGCCTATCTCCGAATTCTACCCTATAGAACCCTTAAGATAATAAATGTGTGTTGTTTCAAGTCTCTACGTTCACGGTAACTAGTTACAGCAGCAGTAGAAAACTATTACAGTCCCCAAAGAGAAATCAATTGTGTTAATTTTCCAATATTAAGGACTGTGGAACTCTCACGAAATGGTACATAGGACCGAATTTACAAAAAGAGGTACACCAGGGTGAGTACAGCCCAGCTACGTATCATTTCACCCTTAATATCCTCCTATTCAGGGTCCAAGAGAAAGCTCCACATCAAAGGAATCATAGATCCCAAGGCACAGAGATTGAAACAGAGATGGAAAACCACCAGGAGTTTAAGGACTCAAGTTCAGCCCCAGAGACTGACCCTGACCAGGGGTGGCCCCATCAACCATTCTCTCTCTTGCTGGCTCTGTTCCCTGTTCACCAAATGAAGAGGTCAGGTCATCTTGCAGTACCGTGAAGCTCCAAAGTGAGTCAGGGAGATCTTTTTTTCCTCCTTTTTTGTACACTGTATTTTAAGAATTTATCACCAGAGAGTCACTGACCAAATTTTTAGATTTAAACATGTTTTATGAATACTAGCATCTCAATGGCAATAGCATATAAAGCAAGAGAAGACTAGTCTTTTCCAGAATTTTCCAAGGCTTTCAAAAACCCAAATCTAAAAAATTGGAAGAAATGTGCTTAAATTTGACAGTTAAGGTAACAAAATAAATTATTTTTCTCCTGACTTCACTACTTACGTAGCAATAGTTTTCTTCTTGATTTTTAGAAAATGTAATCATTTAGGCATTTTAATAAATAAAAAATTTAAACAAAATCCTCAAAATAAGACTTTAGGGATCAACACTGCGTTAACCTTGGGGTTGATGTCTGATGAAACCCATCACTTCGGAATCGTGTATCTTCGCTCAAGACCCAATTTCTGTTTCTAAAGAAAGACAGGTCTTGCATAACTTTGGTATACCTCAAATATCTTACATAACACAAGGGAAAACTGTGGGATGAGGCCAAAAACACGCAGCAGGCCTATCTGTAAAAGGGGAAATATCACCCTGAAACACGTTCTAAATTACAGATTAACCTTCCATCCAGGCCATTCCTAAGTAGCTGTGTTATCAGCATTTTCTGAAATAAATCCGTCAGCAATGCAGTGGACCTCTTTGATTTAATCATTAGACAGTAAGGACTCAAACTTTAAGACTATTACCAAGATGGAAATCAAAATAAATAAATAAATAGGTAAATAAAAGAGAGGAAGCAAAATTTCTATAATAGTTCTGCTATGGCGTATGGTATGTAACAAGGAGCTCCTATGTAAGGCCACGCTATCAGCGTGCTAAGGACCTGAAGCACTAAGGGACAAGTTTTCTTTTTCTAAGGGACAAGATGAAAGAAACCTAGTAACACACGAAAATCTCATGGAAAGAAAGCTGGTATCCTACAGATGCGCACTGAAAGTCAAGAACTGCTACATTTTCCACTCTGCGACGCTATCTAGAGATGCTGATGGGACGGATGAAAAAGCTCCAAAAAATATTTCCCTGTTTTTGTAAAAAGTGCTAGAATGATGGCATGTGCCAATCTTTTAAAAAATGAATGACCAGGTTAATACTGATCTCTGCTAGAAGAGAATACTCAAGGCCGAGGTCTGCAAAACAGGGACTGGTCTCAGGTTTAAGAGCATAAAGATTCAAGTGAGTTGCGGAGAACAAATATTCTTGCAGCTTTCACGATGCTACAGTTTCTCATCAGGACCATTATTATTCTTGTTGAGGCTCTACGTCCAGTTCTGTAAGTTTTCCCTCCTCACGTAGTCCTACTTTTTCTAGAATCTCCACTATTTTTTTTTAAAGATTTTATTTATTTATTTGACAGACAGAGATCACAAGTAGGCAGAGAGGCAGGCAGAGAGAGAGAGGAGGAAGCAGGCTCCCCGCTGAGCAGGGAGTCCGATGCGGGGCTCGATCCCAGGACCCTGCGATCGTGACCTGCGCCGAAGGCAGAGGCTTAACCCACTGAGCCACTCAGGCGCCCCCCCCCACTATTTTTAATGTATGATTTTGCTAAACAAGGTTTTTGGGTCTTTTGGGTTTTTGTTTGGTTTGGTTTTTTTTCCCCAGGAAGGCAAACATGGAGTCACAGCAGAAATGTCTGCAAATAGAACAGGGATCCTTCAATGGTCCCACAGGCCGCAGCCTCAAGCCACAGGTTCTCAAAGCTTGTTATATAAGTCACTGGGGCAAGTTTACCAAAATGAACATGAAACAGTCATAGACCTTATATAAGACTCTGAATCACCAGAGTCACAAACAGGCCTATAAACGTGCTCTTCCAAAAAGCATCCAGATGACTCTCAGGAGAACACTGTCAGAAATATTACAAATGCTCTCGGGGTGGCCTCCTCTCCAAAAGTTGTTCAGCATTTACAGAAGGTCAATGTCCACTCCATTAAGTCTTTCCAGTGGATAAACATGTATATATATTTGAATGCTTACAGTGCTAGGTAGATTAAAGAGAAATAAGATTGAATTTCTCTCTGGGAAAATGTGGAATTGCACAGAAAGAGACCTATGTAAATTACAAGAATTGTTACGTTCTTATGGGAAGTCCTGTAACGAGTGGCGTCTGCTTTATTACCTACAGAGATTGAACTCTAATCCTTCACATCCAAAATAAGAGTTAACTGGGAGGCAGTGCTGCCTCAAAAAAAAAAAAAAGACATTTTTGAAAAAAGGAAGAAAACAAGATAATCAGATATTCCAAAAAATTTCTCCTGAACAAGATACCTCTTTGCATCTTTATGTGTTATGACAGGTAGACTATTCTCTGTGTAAGGGCACAGTAATTTCGTAATATTTAAACAACCCACCTAAAGTATACTGCATTAATTAGGAACACATTTATCTTGGAGAGTTCATAGGAAGGTTGCTTAGAAATACCTTTTCCCTAATTCTCCTAGCTGTGTAAGAGAAAGAATGTTAAATCTGTGCTTCCTCTAAGATAAGTATGTGTCAGCCCCCGGATTTGATGACTAGATCTACAAGTGGTACTTGAAAACTGTAAAAGGTGTAAGAACTTCTCATCCTTACATCTAGTTTCACCTTCATTAGAGCAATCAAGCCCTACCTCGTGTCACCGTTTAATCTTTACAAGAACACTGACCTCTAAATCTTTTCCCACATTCTACTTCTCTGCTAGGCAACCATGAGCATGCATACTTGTGTGGATATAAGGATCTTCAGCTTAGATCTTTCCTCTGAAATTTAGACCATTTTTGGTGTTGCACATCTTGAAAAATGGCACAGCCAGCCATTCAGGTGAGCACATCTAAAATTTAAATTTCTTGCCTCCTCATGACCTATTATGTGCAGTCCACGAAAAAAAAAAATGCACCTCGATTTCACTACCACTGTCCCCCCCGACCCCGCCTTAACCCCAAGCCTTCCTGGAAGGGAATTTCTGAAGCAGAAGTTGGGCAATAAGCAGAGCCAATGAACCAGAAACTAGTGAACTATAAAGCAATCACGAAAGTAGGGAAGAGGGGAAAGAAAAAGGAGGCCAACCACAAGGGCAATTAAGCACCAACCGAAGTAAAACACGCATCCTGGAAAAGGGGGAAGTAGCCAGAAGAGAACGATCTTCGTGAAGGATGGCGATGCCCATGACAGATGTTGACGCCAGACAGGCAGGTCCAACCAGTACAGACACTGGGACAAAGGTCAATTGTAAACACGGGGAAGGAGTAGAAGTATTCCTGGGTGACGATCCAGATAAAGGATTTATAATCTGCTCCATAGCTTTATTCTACATTCAGCTTTCGATTTGTAGGCTCACTTCTGTTCCTCAAAGGCCTTTTGAAGTCCTGAGGAAAACCATCTGAAGACCCAGATTTTTCATAAAAAGAAAGAACTGGCTGGCGAACACAGGCAATGCCATCTAAGGAAAATGAGAATAAGAACTGTTACAGCAGGGGCGCCCGGGTGGCTCAGTGGGTTAAGCCTTTGCCTTCAGCTCAGGTCATGATCTCAGGGTCCTGGGATCCAGCCCCACATCGGGCTCTCTGCTCTGCAG
Organism: Martes martes; assembly: GCF_963455335.1. NCBI lineage: Eukaryota > Metazoa > Chordata > Mammalia > Carnivora > Mustelidae > Martes > Martes martes. The sequence continues at coordinate 29,222,632 of NC_137889.1, read as the reverse complement.
GGAGCCTGCTTCCCCCTCTCTCTCTCCGCCTGCCTCTCTGCCTACTTGTGCTCTCTGTCTGTCAAATAAATAAATAAAATGTTAAAAAAAAAAAAAAAAGAACTGTTACAGCAGCAAGAACACATATTTTACACAGAATACTGGGAGGATAATGATTCTTCGAGGCATACTGTAGAGCAGCGGAAGGCAAAAGAATGGCCCTTAGGGCAAACCCTGCCCACCATCTGTTTTTATAAATAAAGTTTTATTGGAACACAGTCTTCTTCATTTGTTTATGGACTGTCTATGGTTGCTTTCATGCTGACCTGCAGAGTTGACTCTTTACAGATACATTTGCAGACTCCTGTTACAGAGCATCAGATGCAGAGCCTATAAATCCACAGAATTTCATCTAGTAATTAGAATTGGTTGGTTTTGCAAGGACAGGTTGCAGAACGGAATTACATCCCGTAGAATCTACATTTTGAGGTCTAAGAATGAACTGAGTGTACGGAGTAGAATGTCCAAAATATTATCCGTGAATAAAAGGGCAACTAGCTCCCCGTCCAGATAAGCAGAGGAGACTATGATATGCTTCTGATGAATGCTGACATTACCTAGTTCAGGCAAAAAAAATACAGATATATATTTTCTATGTGGGAGCTTATCTATACAGGAGATATAGATAAGAAAAGCCTGGTGGGAAAATCAACCCCAAGGTAAGAAAACAAATTTGTTATGAGTTTGTGAATTCATACTTGACTTGCTGTATGTTTTTTTGGTGTACATAATTTTATTTGATGATGATTTCCTATCCAGAAACAGAGGAGGGCTAGTTCACTGAAACCCTGACTGAGAGATAACCCCTGGGAGAGGGTGGTTTCCAGAAAGAAGAAATGAGGCCTATTGAACAAAAAAATAGACACAATCACGAAATGTCTCACCCATCTGGAAATGGAACAACATCATCACCCAAAAGAGAAAGATTCTCATATTACTGAATTTGTAATTTATAAAGTCTTCTATCCTTTTAAATGGCATTCTGCACAAATGTGGGAGAGGTCGATGGCAGGCAGGCCCCTAATGGCTGTCAATGATTTTCAACCATCGTCCAGACGACGGGGATGGGATGTAAATAAAGTGGGAAGAGTGCACTGTCGTGAAGCAGGAACTATTTCAGGATTGTAACTGTGACCGTGGATTATTATTTTAGACAGAATCAACTCCTGGCTTAATGAATCAAAGCTGGACAGTGACAATATTAGGAGACAATTAATTCTGTACCTTGTTGGGTTATATGGGAAAGACATTTTGTCCAATCTGTTCCTGGAAGGGCCCTGGGATGATTTACATTGTTTACAAAATTATGCTGAGTTTTCTTAATGGGGATTAGCAGGAAAAAGGTAAGTGACTTTAAAACCAAAAACTGAGAAGTTGAGGGGAATACGTTTTAGAAGGACTCGGGAAGTGCGACACATGGAAGTAACTCTCAAATGTGCTGCAACTGTTTCTTTAAAGGGGGAAACGAGAATTACAGAAGTCAACTGGGATGAAACACTTTGAGTAAGAAGTCAGAAGACAAATTTTAAAATTCAGGCAACATAAGAATACAGAGAAGATAGAAGATAAAATGAACATAAAGAAAAAGGGTTAGTATTGAACTGCATATTAAAATTACATGAGATTTGGAACCAAACAGTTGAGGGACTGCATTCCAGCTCAGTATTCGTTTTTATGGCCACCTGCATATTTGTGATTTTAAAAAGACATACATGGTTACTGCGTAAGTATACTTATATAACCATGAGTTGTACTGCTATATTGTATTACTATGGAATTTATTTCCACCTAACCCTTTTGAGTAAATCTGCTGGTTTGTACGAAGGCAAAGGAACCTAAGACTCTTTTCATGAAGGCTGGACAGGGTAGGTGAGGTGACACAGAGGCAGGACCCAAGCAAGGAAAAGACAATCAAAGCCTTGAAGACAGAAGCTGAACATCGACACCTTCTCACCCCTGCTATAAAATCATGATGGCATTGACAACTTGGGTAGAAGGCCTGACCTAAAGTGTGGGGGTAATACACAGCAAAATGAATTTATAGGCATCTTAAACTATAAAGGAACCAAGATCCTAAAATACTTCCCATGAGTAAGGGATGCTAATTAGAAATTAATAATAGAGGCCAGCATCCATTATTCTTATTAACAGATGTCACTGTTGTATCTTTAATTTAATCCCAACAGGAGCACTGTCTTTATTGTTTTATTTTATTATCGATAAAAATATTTAGAAACGCTATGACAAGCTCACTCCTACCTCCTACCTTCAGTCCTCTTGACCTAACTTACCCACCGTAGGTTTTTCTGGTACCTAACCAGGCAAGGGTCACACGTACATCTACATATGCGATGCCCATACATTCACTTATAAATTACACTCTTCTCTCCAATGCAGTAATAATAACAAAAGTCCTTCTTAGGGATTTGGTTCAAAGATTAACTTTCCGGATATGATGAATTCAGTGCACACTGGTATCAATCACATACACTCCTGTCCATTACCAATACTTTATAATACATAATTAGCCTAACTACCTTATCAGTGATTACTGGAAGATCCAAAATCATCAATAATTCAGTTAGGTATGTGATCTTAAAGAAAGCTCTCTTTCAAAATAAGGGTTGACTTGGGGCACCTGGGTGGCTCAGCAGGTTAAGCCTCTGCCTTTGGCTCAGGTCATGATCTTGGGGTCCTAAGATCGAGCCCTGCATCGGGCTCTCTACTCAGCGGAGAGCCTGCTTCCCCCTCTCTCTCTGCCTGCTGCTTGCCTACTTGTGATCTATCGCTCTCTGTCAAATAAATAAAATTTATTAATTTTATTTAATTAATTTTATTTGAATTTATTGAAACTATTCTGGTTGAGATGTATTCATCTGAAAACGCTTAAGAGACTAGAATAAAAACTAACTGATAAGGAAATCCCTCTAGAAGTGTTTTCTGATGAGCTGAATGAAGTTCAAGGAGTGGGTAACACACAAAGTTTACAGCAAGGCCTACTCTCCCTTGGGGTTTCTGTAGAGAACTAAGGGTTTTGTTAAAGAGCACTCCCTAGTAACAATAGCATATAAATCACCGACCCCACACAGGTAAGAATCTCGTCTATTCCACTCCTTGTTCATTGCCAGCACGCAGCACAATGCAAAGGACAGATTAAGGGCTTGATAATTACATGTTGAACAAAGAAACGCACAAACTTCCTGTAATAAACCAGGATTTGACACAAGCTTGTCTTCATGATGATTTATGGAAAAAAAGGTCATAAAAAATGAACCTGAAAACTATACGATCAAAGAGTAAATGAGAAAAGGAAGGGTAAGTGCTTCACTGGCAATTATGAGTTTTCATACAATTTTTCTGATAGATCCTGAACATGATGACGCTTCTGCAAAAGGTTTTCTTTTCTAAAGGGAAAAACAGAAAATAAAACAAATAATAAGATTATAGTTTCCTGCGGAGGCACTCTTGACTTTAACCTTTAACCACGGCACTGCTGAAGGACATGGGCTGTGAAACACACATCCACGCACATCCACGCACATCCAGGCACATACGCACTTAAAGCACATGTTGGTCTTTATGTATAATTTTACTACCTCCACAGGGTAGCGAAAAAGGTTTTTTGTTTTTTGTTTTTTGGCTTTGTCAAGAATTTTCATCTCTGATTCTGTGTCACATAGCTCTCGGATGGATTACTCGTGTGCCTATTTTTTTTTTTTTTTTTAAATTCCCTGCACTGTCAAGGCATTGCCTGCACGTGACAATTTGTTTGGCCCCATTTGCTGCAACTATATAATCACAGTAGTCTCTAGACATGGGTACTATTTTCCAAAAACTCTTCTGACTTACTCAGTCATGCAAACTTTTATACTGAACAGGATTTCTGTAATCATGATCTCGAAGCATCAGAATCACTCAAAGGCCTTGTTAAAAATACAGATTCCTAGCTTCCACTCCAGAGTTTCTGATTCAGGGGGTCTGGGGTGAGGCCAGAGAACCTGCATTGTCATCAGGTTTCCAGGTGATGCCCTGCAGACTGTACTGAGACTTCTACACCTAGAAACATAAGAAGAAAAATGACTGGGGTGCCTGAGTGGCTCAGCCAGTTAAGCATCTGCCTTCAGCTCATGTCATGATCCAGGGGTTCTGAGATCGAGCCCTATATCAGGCTCCCTGCTCAGTAGGGGAGTCTGCTTCTCCCTCTCCCCCTGCTCCTCTCCCCACTCATGTTTACATTCTCTCTCTCTCAAAATAAATAAATAAAATAAAATAAAAAACTGATACTAAAAATAAGATTTTTAACAGAGGGATGCCTGGGTGACTCAGTGAGTTAAGCCTCTGCCTTTGGCTCAGGTCATGATCTCGTGCTGGGCTCTCTGCTCAGTGGGGAGCCTGCTTCCCCCTCGGCAACCCCCCCCCTCCCCCCGCCTCACCTGCCTCCCTGCCTACTTGTGATCTCTCTCTCAAATAAATAAATAAAAATATTTTAAAAAATAAATTTAAAAAAATGCTTTAAGTTTACTAACAGAATAATGACAGCGAGTCTTCATTTCCTAAAACTACGGAAGAGTGAGGATGATGCCTAAGGACTGAAGGCAATTCCTCTGACCAAAACTTGCACATAAACGCCCAAACCAAGAGTTCTATTTGACACAGATTTCCTTACCAGGAGAAAGCCTGCATTCTGAAGATCGAGAGGGGCTTCTCGGGAGAGCTTTATGCAGATCTCACTTTGACTATATTCTGGAATGTGAACAAGAGGTGACAAATGGCGACGGAAGGGACGGCAGTCGTCAGGGCTAACTTCTAGGGAAGGTGCAGCCTGTGCATTCCACAGCGTTAACCATCACTTAGATACTCTCATTCTTTCAACGTTTACGGGGAGCCTTGTGCATGCTGATCCTGGGTTTGGATACTTAAAGATCTCCTCATCCGGAGAGGGAGCAGGGGATGCATTTTAAAAAACTCCTAATAAGTCAAACGCATCATGATAGAGGCATAGAGGAGAGCGCGCCACGGAGGCTCTAGGGAAGGCAGAACCGTGCAGAAGTCTAGAGAGGTTCTGAAGGGAAGGGACCACAGCTGAATTTTAAGGAAAAAGAAGAAATGGGGAGGTAGAGAGCAGGAGGAGGACCTTCCTGGCGGAGGCAACCCCATGATCACAGGCACGGAACTATGAGCCCACACGGCTGCTAGAGCACAGCGAGCACTAGTGTGTGGCTGGAGGGAAAGAGGAACAGGGGAAAAGCCTGAAAATGCCGGGGGGCCGATCATGATGGGGGGGGGCCTTAAAAAGGTGAACTTCAATCTGGAGGTAAAGGGACTGTGAGGACACTTTTAAAGCAAAGGACTGTCCTGGTCCAATCTGCCTTTTAAACAGTAACTCTCCCGGCAGCAGAGAACAAACTCGACATGGGAATGAGACAGAAGGAAATGCTGGAGGGAATGAGCCAATTTGGAACAAGCCAAGCAAGCACCAAGGGAGAAGGAGTAGGGGTGAGGAGCAGAGGTCCTCCCTGACAGATGTTTCGGAGATGTCACAGAGAGGACTTGGTCCCCAGGCTGGCACGGGGGTGTGGTAGCAGGAAGAGCTGGAGGTCACTTCTCTTTACAACTCCAGCTTTAGCCATGCAGTCTGTGCAATGGGGCAGTCCATCGTTATGTTTGATATTTACTGAGCTTAAATAAGTACAGGTGTGTAAGATATGCTCTCTGTCCATTTCACTCTAACTTGTAACCATGCTTTTGCCCAGAGAGAAACACATTGCCAGAAAAAAACTCTGCAGGACTGGAATCTGCCCCAATAGGGCATTCTCCAGAGATGATTACAAAGTTTAGCAAAGCATGTCCTCCCTTGATTTTGTGTTTGGGCAGGGCTAAGGAGAATCTAAAGGACGGCAACGATGGGAAAGACCTAGGTGACAAAGTCACGGGGCATTTGCAGACACCCACAAATGCAACAATTACATGTCACAGAAAGATACAACTATGTTCTCGTAATAAAGGGAAGGAATTTTTTTTTTTTTAAGATTTCACTTATTTATTTGACAGAGATCACAAGTGGGCAGAGAGGCAGGCAGAGAGAGAGAGAGGGAAGCAGGCTCCCTGCTGAGCAGAGAGCCCGATGAGGGGCTCAATCCCAGGACCCTGAGATCATGACCTGTGCTGAAGGCAGAGGCTTAACCCACTGAGCCACCCACGTGCCCCAAGGTAAGGACTGTTCTTGACCCCTATATGCGGTTACTCCTACACACACATGACTGAGCTTCAACCAACTTTGCCAGGTAGGAGAAATTTTAAAAAGTAACCCTTGAAAATTCTGAGTTAAGAAAAAATAAGCGAAAGTTAAAGGAAACACCTGTCTTAAATGGCACTGTCAATTACCCTTCATCCTTTCTCGATCCTGACTTACAAAGTTCCAAACCATCATTCCAACCGTCAGAAGCACCTCAAACAAAATGTCTCATGGTGCTGTAACGTCTATATTTAATACTTGGACCTATTTCTAAATCATCATCCTATCACTTGTCATTTGGTAATGCTTGCGATTTCTTAAATAAGCATAATGATTTCAAATTCCTTCATCTCAAATTTAACTTAGGAACTTAACAGATACACCAATGCAAAGTCCACATTCTGCAGCATAAAGCTTAGAAAAAGCTCAAAGAGGTTCATCTGAGTTAGCATTCTCTTGAAGACCAAAGTGTTAACAGCTCACTTGGAGGAAAGTTAAACTATTACAACAAGCACTGGACATTTACGGTGTATTTCTACCAGGCAGGAGCAACTGTCAAGAGAGAACAGGCTCTATTACACATAGGTCACTCTCGAGCAGTTAGTGACCAATCCCTTACCCTTCATGTCCTAAAACATATTACTGTGCACTTTAAATAATACTTTGGCATTAAGAGCAACGGAGACACCAGGAGCTGATTTTCACACAACTTTGCTAGCCCAGGGTCTAGTCCAAAAGCTCGTCAGGCTAAATCTCACCCCCGACCAGCCAAATATGATTACCAGAATCCAGTCACCTCCCCGAGTCCCACAGCTGTGTCTTCCCCACGCTCCCTCCATAAACGTCACATCTACTTTCTGCCCACAACTTGAATGGTCAGCAGCGACAGCACACGTTGCCAGTTCAAGAGGAATAACAATTTCTTCAGCTGACACTCAGGAACCAAGATGCCTGTGTTTACTTCTGCTAACTATTCGTCTGAAATACACATGCCTCGGGAATTTTACAGGGCACTTGCATTAGGGACGCCCGAAGCAGCTGCTCTTGGGAGTGGAAATCAGCAAGTTCAGGGAGCTACAGCAACAGAGCACAGTTGTCGGGAGTGGGGGTCGGGGTGAGTAGGGGAATGAGGAACAGGTGAAGGTTTTAAGTCCCAGGGAAGGCAGAAAGTGAAGCTTCAGGCCCACCTACGGAGACCTCGGGTGGCCTTTACTCTGGGACCTTGGTCAAGTCACCTACTTTTCATCGTTTTTCTCTTACATACTAAGTATATCACACCAGAAAGTTGTTGTTTTGTTTTGTTTTGTTTAAATCGGATTCCTTGCGTTGGCAGCACCTTGCCCCTTCTCTTACAAACAGGGAAGTAGCCACAGCATCTATATTCAGTGAGATTTAGCCCTTGTCCGATGATGCGTTGGGCCACATTATCCTTTATTTCATTGACATTTTCAGGTCTGACCCACCAACCTTTTGCTTCGTAAAGCCAACTCCTACCTCCACTTGAGGCATTTCTTCAGAGATGTCCTTACCTCAAAATTAACCAGATATAAGCTTGCTTAGATCCTAAAGGTAAATAAAACCGGTCAATTCATCTTCAAAATGTTACCTTCTGAAAACCCCTAACCCAAGTACTCTTCAGGTCAAGACATCTCCTGGAAGGCATTAATATTGCCCCAAGGTTTTTAGTTTCTTATTAATTAACGGCTTCTCTTCCCATTCTCTTGCAGGAAATGGAGGGTAAGTTTTTTAGAACAAATCCTGTGGGGCAAACAACTAAAAATGGTAAGTTAATTGTAATAAACGTTATCTTCAAACGGCTGGACAAAATAGGGAATTTTCAAGACAAACCCTGAAGAAAATCTTGAACCCAGAAATATAAGCAAAATATCTGGACAATACAACCCCAATCTCCTTTAAGAACATTTGTCCATCCGGAGGAAGGGAATGGCAGTGAAGGTTCCAGGGCCTGCCCGAAGTAGAGAATCTTACGGTAAATCCTCTTCCTACTAGCCTGGGACTCCAAACAGCTATACTTACAGAGAACCCCACAAAATCTATACCTGCAGGTAACCAAAATAAAACCTACCCCCTTTCTCACCCCAGAGAACTGAGGGACATTGTCTTGACCCTGAGGGAAGCTCGAGGGGAAAGCTGGATCTAAAGACTGGCTCTTGAAGCCCAGGTGAGCAGAGCAATGGGCCTTGGAACTCAGGCCGTGAACTTGGTAAGGTCCCAGGTATCCAGCAGGAACAAGCACCAACCTTATTAGCAAGCATGCATGCCCTTTCATCCTATGCCTTGAGAAATGCCATAAATCACTCTTCCTAAGCAAGCACAGCACAGAATTAGAGATAACCAAGCACAGAAAGGAACAAGGCACTGGGTGAGAACCAACATATACTGAAATCCCCACACACAAATTATGAAACAAGCATGCTTACTCTGCTAAAAGAAATACACAGCAAACTTGAGATTATCTTTCGCGACCAGGAAAATATAAAATGCAGCAGAGAAGATTTGAAAATGGACCAAATCAAACAGCTAGAAATAAAACAAGAATTAAAATGAAAAGCTTCGTGGACAGTCTTCCTAGCAGACTGTCCACAGCAGAAGGGACAGTAAGCGAAGCAGAAGGTGGGCGAGGAGAAACAACAGCAGAGGGATACAAGTGTTGGGAGGTCTGAAGGAGAGGGAAACAGAACTGGGTCACGAGAGGGAGAAGTTCCAACACACTCCTAAGCATAAAGGTTCCAGGAGGGGGCGCCTGGGGCTCGGTCAGTTAAGCATCTGCCTTTGGCTCAGGTCAGGATCCCAGCGTCCTGGGATCCCGCCCCACATCGGGCTCTCTGCTCTGTGGGAAGCCTGCTTCTCCCTCTCCCACTCCCCCTGCTTGTGTTCCCTCTCTCACTGTGTCTCTCTGTCCAATAAATAAATAAAATCTTAAATAAATAAATAAATATGTGTAAGTATGTATGTATGTATGTATGTATGCTCGTTCCAAGAGGGAAGGAAATGGGTAGAGGGCGTCTTTGAAAAGATACGGGGGAGGATGTCCCAGAATAAAGCAAATGCATGGGTTCAGGGACCCCAAGGAAGACTGAGCAGGATAATAAAGGAATTCATACCTAAGTACATCACAGTGAAACTGGAAAAGAAACAAAAGACAGAGAGAGAGAGAGAGAAAGAGAACATCTTCAAAGCATCCAGAGAAGAAAGCAGATTATCTTCAAAGGAGTGGCACTTAAAGTGACAACTAACTTCTCGGCGGTTCTCAATTGAGTAAAGTACAGACAACTAGCCGCATCTTGGTTTCAGAGCAAACTGTATATTTTATCTAATACTATAATTGCATGCTGACTAAGCCCTTTCTCTGAACTCTTTCTCAAGGTAATGGGAACAAAGAGGATGTAAATTTCTGAAAATAATTCTGAAACATTTGGCAGCTTTTAGCTTTATTATCCAATAATGTGGTAAAGCCACTGTACTAGAAATAATGGGTGCTCGGCTTATAAGTTTTATCTATGTTAAAATCTTCCCACCAATCAATTAAAATACCTTCCTGGAGCTGTGCCACCGAAAAAGAGAAGAGTAAGTGGAATCGATTCTTTCCTGGTAATAAATGAACCTCCAGATGATACACTTAAATATATCTCGAGTCCACTGATGAAGCACCTGGAGGCCGCCTGCTCACTATGTCTTCTTCTGGGTGAAGGTTTTGAGAAAAAAAGCTCATTCATATAATCCTCAGATTTTTCACTTGTACATTATACCTTGTTGATAAAACTTTACTGACAATTGTGAAGTGGCAGAACGTACTGCGTGTCTCGGAGCTTGGGCCTCAGTGATTTTGATGTTAAAAAGGCAATCAGATTTTGATCAGATTTTGATGTTAAAAAGGCAATCAGAGGGACGCCTGAGTGGCTCAGTGGGTTGAGCTGCTGCCTTCGGCTCAGGTCATGATCCTAGGTCCTGGGATCGAGTCCCGCATCGGGCTCCTTGCTTGATGGGGAGCCTGCTTCTCTCTCTGCCTCTGCCTGCCACTCTGCCTGCTTGTGCACGCGCTCGCTCTCTCTCTCTCTCTCTCATAAATGAATAAATAAAATCTTTAAAAAAAAAAAAAAAAAAAAAAAGGCAATCAGAATGATTACCATACAGGATCACAGTACAAATACATCAGCTTAATCCACTTCATTTAAAAAGCCGTCTGCTACTTTTCTAGTAAATACTTGCTTGACCAAGAGGAAAACAGATACACTTGGGAATCTTAGTAATGGAAATTTTAAGAGGTATCCCTTCAATTAATAGCTTGATAAAAATTCAGGCAAACTACACAGAAAAAAAATACCACGGTCTGACCTGAGCCAAAGGCAGCCACCCAACGACTGAGCCACCCAGGCACCCCTAAAAGACACTTCTTAAGAACGTTAGTGTAGAACAGCATCTCTGGAAAATACACAGAGCCTATAGCCTGTCGAAAGTAAAAGGAAGTATCTTATACCAAAAGTTAACGGTGGAGAAAAGCCAAAACTAAATTTGAAAAAACATAAGCCAGTGAAAATAAGTTATAGAATTTTATAATTTGGGGGGCACTTGGGTGGCTCAGTGGGTTAAAGCCTCTGCCTTCGGCTCAGGTCATGATCTCAGGGTCCTGGGATCGAGCCCTGCATCGGGCTCTCTGCTCGGCAGGGAGCCTGCTTCCTCCTCTCTCTTTGCCTGCCTCTCTGCCTACTTGTGCTATCTGTCAAATAAATAAATAAAATCTTTTAAAAAATTTACAGAATTTTATAATTTTTTAAAGCAAGTATGCCAAAGATTTCTCAAAAGCTGTGTCTAGTTTGGGGCGCCCGAGTGGCTCAATCGGTTGAGCATCTGACTAGCTCAGATCCTATCTCAGGGTTGGGGGGATTGAGCTGAGTAGGTCTCCGCGCTCAGCAGGGAGTCTGCTGGAGACCCTCTCCCTCTGCCCCTCTCTCCACTCCTGCACACAGGCACGTTCTCTCTCAAGTGAAATAAACTGATTTTTTAAAAAGGGCTGTGTCTAGTTTTTTTTTTTTCTTTTTTTTGACTGCTTCACACACTTTGGGTCCTCGGTACACATTAAATACCGTAACTCTGTGTCCTGTGCTTTTAAGGAACCACTGCATTAGGAAAATCTGATATCACATTCACAGCCAGTACCCAGTTTCTATTAAGAATTCATATTCTTACATGAATTATAGTCATAGCTTCTGTACTAGCAATTTATAAATAAATTTATCATGTCCTATATTTTCCCTAAATAATCATATACCTAAACAATCTTGGTGTTTGCCAGATACATTAACCACATTGCTAGCTCGTCTGTCGAAAATCCTACAGAAGATAAACTGTTTTTTGCTACATACAATCAATTTGTTACTTGCCTAGACCTCACAAGGCATGATTTCTTCAAAATCCAAAAATTTTTTTGGATTTCAAAAAAAATAGTCACTACTAAGTCCTCTGAGTAAAAATGTACCAGGAGAGTATTACACAAAATTTGGTAGGACAGCCTTGTAGGGACCACTGACTTAATAAAATACAGACTTTGGTTTGCTTTTACATCTAAATTTTTTACACCTCATCTAAATCTACCTTCTTAATTATCAGACAAGGCTATCAAGCTCAGCCATTTTAAAGATTTTTTTTTAACTTATTTATTTGACAGAGAGAGAGAGAGAGAGAGAACACAGCAGGGGGAGGAGTACACAGTGGTAGAGGGAGAAGCAGACAGCCTGCTAAGCATGCAGCCGGATGTGGGGCTTGATCCCAGAACTCTGGGATTATCACCTGATCTGAAAGGCCCAGACACTTTAAGTGAGGGCTCCAACCATGTGAGTTTAATGCTCCTTTTTCTTGATGGCCTGCCTGCCTGAACAGTGCCCTTTCTACACCAGCACACTAAGTTCCTCCAGCAGCTCCGCCTTCCCCTTCCTCCCAGGAGGTGAATGGTTACTACACAGGTTAGAGGCACACACACACACACACACACACACACACACACACACACACACACACAATGAAGCCAGGCTTCACCTCCAGCCCTCCGAGCTCTGGCCCAGGAGTACCTCCTGCTTACAACCCAGAAGAGCCTTTCAATCTGCCACTGGCTGGGAATCAGCAGACGTCTGTCCTCCCAGTTCCTGGGATGGGTTCCAGATGAACTCTTTAGTCCTTTCTAGCCACTATTTAAGTCCCTTATTAATGTGAGAATATGAATCAGCAAACTGTGAGTTTCTACCACCCTCAAAGGCTCGAGGCAGAGCTCCTCCCTGCTCTAACCTGTATTGTGTCACTTTTCTGTGAAGCTCTGGCTTGAAGACCGTTCCCAGTAACTTTTAGGACACTCCATGCCAAGCCCAGATGAAAAACATGACCTGTTAAGTCTTTCGGACCTTCCTTTCTTTTAGGAGATACCCAAATCCTACAGATAAAGATTGCTACTAAATAATAATCCTGTAAGATGGAAACAGTAGCACATACATCTCTCATTCCTCCTCCACCCCTCCAAACAAGTTAAATAAATAAATATAAATAAGCCTCCTAATGCAAATTGAACTGCCACTCTGGCAATTTAATAATGCACCAAGAGACCTTTGACCCCTAGGTCTCTGGGTCAGAGATAATTCAGGTTGTTAGTGATAAAACGTCACTGTGATCAGTGGTCAGCGGCTCACAGATGCGAGTGACTTGGTCTCAGAGCAGCTGTCAAGGCACAGGTGTTCACAGTTCTTTTTCTGCATGTAGATCATTTCTACAAAGAGGATCCAGAGCCCACAGAAATCCTTCTTGTTGGCAGGCCCTTTTGGATTACGACGTTCGCGCTAGCCCAGTTTCAGAGCACGGAGATAGCTCACACCCATACCTACACACACACACACACACCACCACCACCACCACCACCACCACCACCACCCCCGCCCTCATTACCCTTCTCTTCCATATCATGACATTAGGACGACTTACTTCACTGGTCATCTTGTCAGTCAATATTTATTGAACCCACTTGGGTACAAGTTACCGTAACAAGGAACAAATAGATGCAAAGGTCTGGCTGATTTACATTTAGCCTCAAAATAATTAAAATCATGCCCATTTTACGGACCCAAGCTGCTATTCGATGTCACAGAAATCTGTCTTTCTTCTCCAGAAGCATAATCACACCCAAAGCACTATAAAACTGCGGCTGAATTCACAGACGGGGCCAATTTTAGATTTGAAAGTATGGGACCCTAATAATTAAAATCGCTCCCCTTAAGTCGGAATTCCCTGGTTCTAATACCCAGACTGAGGTTCCTGTGGGACCTTGTGGTTTTCCTCATCTAAAAAGACGTGAGTCAAGCAGACGACCTCTAAAATCACCCTTTCAGTTCTAACAGCCTACGATTTTCCCCAGGACTAATTTAGTCATATTTAAGATTTGACTGTTTAGCCAGTACTAATTTTGTTGAAGATTATTTTCATCGTTTACCAGGAGCGATGGTTATTTATTTACATCACAGACTCTTAACACAGCAAGCATGGTGCTCCAGGCAATAGCCCGAATATTTACTAATATTAACTCCTGACAATGCATCAGCTTACTTAATTTCTTCACTGCCTGTTATGCACTTAAAAGAGAACAAAAACATTTTAGATTAGCAAGAATTGTAGACTGAACAAACCTCTCATTTCTATTCGCTAGTCCGAATAATTTAAGCACTGATTATTACTGACTGAGAGCTTTAAAATAAATCGTGCACATTTAAACCAGAAAAATAATGAATGGTCAATTTAGGAACAAATCCATGAATAAATGATATCGTTTATTTGCACTCATACTTTCTTCTTGACTGATAGTAATATAAAAACTAAACTGCTATCCATAAACTCCCGCAACTCATTGTTTTAGGCAAATGAGCAACAGGGCCTCAATTCATTCAATCAATGCATAAATTCTTAAGAGCAACAACTATGCTTCCAGCACTGTTCTGGTCCGTGGTGATATGATAATGCACAAGACAGACGTGATCTTATGGGGTTTATGGTCTAAAGATGCGAAATGCTAAAATGTGCATCTATGACCATTCAATTAAAAATCATCTGGATGAAAACAGTGCTTTATGTTGTAAAAATTAAAATATAGGAATAACAAGATAAAATGCTCAAAATAGAACTGAGATTGCTTTGATCTGTCCTGCAAGCAAACATAAATATTCGAAGATAATAAAATATTCAGAGAAATAAAATACTCAAAAGCATGTTTACTATATTATAGACAATAAGGTGACAGAATATAGAAAGTTACCTCACAGTTTACTGGCTCTGCATTTATATTCACTCCTGAAATATATTTACAGGACTAATAATCACAAAAACAAGCTTATAAAAAGCAAACCTATCTGATCATTTAAAAGATAGTTCTAGGGGATCCTGAGTGGCTCAAACGGTTAAGTGTCTGCCTTTGGCTCAGGTTATGATCCTAGGGACTTGGGATCGAGTCCCACATCAGGCTCCCTGCTCAGTGGGAAGTCTGCCTCTGCCTGCCGCTCCTCCTGCTTGCACGTGCTCTGTCAAATAAATAAATAAATAAAATAAAAGATAGTTCTAGCAAATTTTAAGTATAATTATTTCATACCATTTGGAAGTAATTAAAAAGCAAGTCTATACCCAAAGAAAGCACAAAACCACCTATTTATGCAACATGCAAAATTAGTACTTAGAACCTTGGGTATGTAGATCTGTATACATATTTCCCATTTCTTATTTCTCTGGGTGACCAGAAATAGAGTGACTTTCTTCCATGAAACCGCCATCATTACTTAAAGAAGAGGCTTTTAGTTACAAATGTACCATGAAACAAAAGACAATTCTAAAGATGTCCATTACTCGCTTAATTTCTCCAGGGAGTTCTCAACACAGAACTGCTGTATTCATAACCCAAAAGTAGATGCTTGTAAGTTCTGAACAGGAAATATCTTTTTGTTTTGTTTTCTAAGACTTTATTTATTTATTTGACAGAGAGAGATCACAAGTAGGCAGAAAGGTAGGCAGAGAGTGAGGTCGAAGCAGGCTCCCTTCCGAGCAGAGAGCCCTATGCAGGGCTCGATTCCAGGACCTTGAGATCATGACCTGAGCCGAAGGCAGAGGCTTAACCTACTGAGCCACCCAGGCACCTCTCTGTTAGTAATCTTACATATTTTTAGCATCAGGTTTGTTTTTTTTTTAAGATTTTATTTATTTATTTGGAGAGAGCGAAAGAGAATGTGAGCATGAGTGGGGGGAGGAGCAGAGGGAGAGGGAGAAGCAGACTCCCCACTGACCATGGAGCCCGATGGAGGACTCGATCCCAGGACCCTGAGATCATGCCCTGAGCCGAAGGCAGAGACTTAACCCACTGAGCCGCCCAGGCACCCGATTCTTTTCTGTTTTACAGGGAGTTGACACACCAATACTAGCAAAACACCGTGACTCTTCCAAAGAGTTATTTCTCTCTCAGTTAACGTGAGAGCTGTACCACCAGCAGGGATGAATGCATTGCTCTCGGGATGCAACTGTAACTTATTATTCGGGCACGGTGCCATCCAGCTGCCGATACGTTTCACAGAAACAAATCCCAGAAGGGCATCTGTATTAAGGTCAGTAGTAACTTTGTAAAATCACGTATCTAAAATGACAAAAAGGGCATTGAGATCTTCCTCTGGTGTCGGAAGGCAGAGGCGCCTTGACATTCTCCCAACAGGCATGTCTCGCTGCACGTCCCCGTAAGACAGTTGCTGCTGCCCCTCTGGCTCCCAGGAGCTTTATTCCCACATGGTGCATGCGGGGCAGAGCAGCAAGATGGCCGCGCCCTGCCTTTTCCTCTAAACTGCCAGAGGTAGAATGAAGGAAACCTGACCTTCAGTGGAGGGTGGAGGGAAGCACTGAAGCATGTCTTCACCTTGCAGAGTGTGACTGTGGTCACCAAAATCAGATGTGAAAAGCTTTCACTGGGCTTTTAAAGTTTTGTGAATATTTATTCTATATTCAGTGCAATATCGTAAGGGGTGACTTTTTTTTTCACCGTGCATGGTCCAACTTGGAGGCTCTCTCTATATTTTTTTTAATACTTTTTATTTATTTGACAGACAGAGATCACAAGTAGGCAGAGAGAGGGGGGGAAGCAGGCTCCCTGCTGAGCAGAGAGCCCGATGCGGGGCTCGATACCAGGATCTGAGACCATGACCTGAGCTGAAGGCAGAGGCTTTAACCCACTGAGCCACCCAGGAGCCCCTTAGAGGCTCTCTTGGTAGAAGGAGTCTTGTGTAGATTTGATCTGAGAGAAGAATAAATGCACAGAGGTCTTGAGGACTATACTCTTTATTTTGTTAATTCCTGAGGAAAGATAGTGAATGGCCTTTGTCTCCTCTGCCTTCTTGAAGTAGACCCTAGCCCTTTCCCATGGGGTGTGAATAATGTACACATTTTGTAAAAAATCTAATGTTGCTTTCCAGATACAACAATATAAAATAACTATTTCTATTGAGGTTTTCCTTTCCTGTCAGGTTAAGGGCAACTGAGAACACACAATACAGGTGACATGTAAAAAAATAACAAAAGCAAAACACAACCCTTAAGACATACGTCTCCCATTTCTATCCAATTTAATATATGGAAAATTATGTATTTCATTTTCCATTCAACCCAGTATTCAAATAATTGGTTTTCTCTTGACAAACCCACTAGCTCATTTCCATAATTCCTGTATATATAACTCTTTCCCAAAATGGATAATGCATGAGCTGTTCCCTCCCACCACCCCCCAGGGAAGATTCCGGGTATAAAGCAAGGTGACCTCACTAAAACAAATTATAATCACAATCTATTTTCTGTATTTGAACTAATTTTTTTGGAACAATATACCAGTCTTCAATATTTTTCTCAGAAAGAGATGACAATTATTTTCAGTATTACCGCTATTATAACTGTTTATAAAAATCTAACTCTTCACGGGCTTCACCACAGGCTCCCTGTTTTTATTTATTTAAAGATAACTTAAAGTGGAGAATATAGAGAATACCACAATTTTAAAGCGTGAAATACTGTGCTTAATGCAAATACTGTCACTCTGCTGACAGAGAGGACAGAAAATACCAGAAGAATATAAAAGCAGGTTTGATACATACACAAATAATGTCAACTTAATATACAAATGAAAAACGTAGTGAGACAATGAACTTAGTACACCTTCCAAAACAATGTGCTCCAGTTAAATCAATTATCAATCACTACAATTATCTATCCCTTAGCTCAAGAACCACAAGAGTTAATAAACATATACAGAAAAATGATTCTCACTCACGCTATAAATATTCATTTGCAAAGCACTCTACTAGGTAATACAAGTTACCTTTGCCCATCAAGTCATAAGAGATAAGGAAGGGAAACGTTAGATCTAAAGAATTAATTGTCATGTATTTCAAAAGAGTAAGGGTGTGTGTCTATTATTTAAAATACAAGTGCCCATAACCCATTATTGTACCAATCCATTAAAATATCACTGCTAGTGTTCCTCTATTCTCCAAAAATCTATAGGTCAAAGTTCAAGTTAAACCTCAGGTTAAGAATATCTGCTCATCTTTTTTTTTTTTTAAAGATTTTATTTATTTATTTAACAGAGAGAGATCGATCACAAGTAGGCAGAGAGGTAGGCTGAGAGAGAGAGAGAGAGAGAGGAGGAAGCAGGCTCCCCGCGGAGCAGAGAGCCCTACGTGGGTGGGGCTCGATCCCAGGACCCTGAGACCAAGACCCGATCTGAAGGCAGAGGCTTAACCCACTGAGTCACCCAGGCGCCCCTCTGCCCATCTTTTTATGAATGTATTACGGATTTGGCATCTAACTCTCACCAATGGTCCAAAGCTATAGAATCTATACCAAATAAATACTTGATATGTACCATCAACAACGTGATAACTATTTACAAGAGTCTGTGTATAAGACCCCGTGAAAAGATGCACAGCCTATATTTATCAAGTTGTCCTCTGAGGGCTTAAAATTCAGACAACATTGACACAGACATACAAACAAGAAGATACCATCAGATGAACGAACACGGAAAAAATACTTAGATTTTTATGAACATTCAAACCCAGTAAATCATGTCACCCTTACTTGGTGCCCAGCACAATCCCAGACGTTGTTCCTCAGAAGGGCCACACGAATTACACACAATTTTCCTAACTGTGTACACGTGGGAAGTAAGGCTTAAAAGCTCCACTCACCGCCCAGGTTACACGAGGGGAAGGCCGAACAGTCTGGGCTCACGACGGCACAAGGAGAGCACAGACCGCAGCCTTCCTTTCAAGCGTGCTCTGAGGGAACCATAGCAGCCCCTCTCCACCACAGGAGGAAGGCAGCACTCCCGAAAGCCAGGCCAGTACTCAGGCGCTCCAGAAACCTCTGCCTGGTGCTGCTCAGTCAAATTCTCCTGCTGCTATGTTCTGAGCCGCACTATCTTTAAACATAGGAATTCTCGGGGCACCTGGGTGGCTCGGTGGGTTAAGCCTCTGCCTTCGGCTCAGGTCATGATCCCAGGGTCCTGGGATCGAGCCCCACATCGGGCTCTCTTCCTATCTGCCTGCCTCTCTGCCTACTTGTGATTTCTCTGTCAAAAAAAAAAAAAAAAAAAAATTAAATAAACATAGGAATTCTCCTTTGGCCCGCTAGTTAGGGAAAAAACAGAGCAAATGTTTCTTCTTAGTGACCACACCTCAGAAAAGGGATTTTTACTTTTGAGGTGGACAGCCAGATAATTTTTGGAGAACGCAAAATGCTGCTCCGTTCTGGAGTGCTACCCAAAGGCAGGATATCGTTTGGTTTAGGGAAGGCTAGACCAGAGGGGCAGGAGTGGGCCGCCCCCAAGACGGCTTGGCCCCAGGTGTATCCTTGTTAGCGGGATTTTGTTTCATCCCCTTCCCTGTGGAATATAAAAGTGCAGATACCATCCCTACTTTGTACGTCCTTCGTGCCAGTGGGTTTGGAGAGACGTCATGGAATCATCAAAATGATGACTTAAAATGTTCAGTTGGGTTTCACTTAAACACTGGCTACAGAGGTTCATGTTTTAGGCTCGGCTCAACCTCAACTGAAGTTACAAATGGGTAGGACATTGGCCTCCACCCAAAAAAAAACCCTGCTGTATATTCGCATATTACATGAATATACAACACAAACACAAAACAACCCTTTAATTTAAAAATCCATAACCTTTACTATAGTACAAACTCAAACTCGTAACTGGAAAGCAGTTTCCAAGTTTGAAAGGGAAGGAGGGGAAAAAGGAAGGACCAAAAACACAGCCTTTTTCGTATACTAAAGCATGTGAAACATAACACAAATGTTCCCAGTGTAGCCAGAAAACTAATGTGCCGTGTCCAAAATGACTTCCCTTATCTTCAAGCCGACTTTCCATCAACTACTATGAGAGTAAGTTACAAATCCTCTTCTTCTGAAATTGTCCTCCGATAGGATAGAAAGTCTGAGGAATACGATGCAGAAAGGGGAGAAGAGACAAGTTCAAGGACAACCAGAAACCCTTCTAAGTCCTGATAAACTTAAGAACAGAAAGAACATTCGAATCACAAAGCGCATGTATTTCTAAACATTAAATAGCAACACATACATTTATCTCCGTAGAAGAAAGCCCTCCTCTCATGAACATTTGTTTTCCTTTAAATATTTGTTGACTATCTCCCTTACTTTTTTTCTTCTTTGATTTTGGGATGCATTTCTTAATCAACTATTGCTGATTATAGCTATAATTGCTATTATATATGAGTGAAAATTCCTAAATAAATGGCCTACTACATGGCTGAAAAATAAACTTTAAGTTATAAAACCTTAGGGCATTAATAGAGAAATGTTTCTATGTATAATTAGTATTCAAACTTTTTATGTAAGGTTGAATTCTACGTTTTGAAAAAAAAACACAAAATGTGTAGGAATTTCAGGTTTCAATTCTGGAGTCCTTAAGTTTAAGACATTCGGTATGCAAAACATTTCACTATATTTGTAAGATTTATGTGTTCTGGAAAAGAAAAAATCATTCCAAATTGGAATTTAGACTTTTCCTTTTAAAGATGGGTTTTAGATTCACGACGGAATAGCTAAGGAGCTGCCATAACCTTTAAAATTGCAATTTGTCTCTACCACTACGAGGTTATATATAACAAACAGATGCCTTACAGTTACAAACACAAATATACACACTTCTTAAAAACCGGCTTTATCTAAATTTAACATTACTTATAAAGCAATATAGGCCACTCATAATGAGATGCATTTCCACTTGACAATAAAATTCAGTTACTTAAAATACTAGAAAAATTGTGCTGCTCTAGTACTATGAGGGTGAGCGAAGATTTTTGTTGTCATATTATCTCATAAAATAAAGCCACTCACTAGTGGCTCATTAAATTATTCACCACTCACTAGTATTTCCTCCTCACATCTCGATAATCTCTGTAGAAACAAGGTGGGTAAGAGAAAGCAAGATAACGGTTTTCTGGGGCACCTGGGTGGCTCAGTGGGTTAATCCTCTGCCTTCGGCTCAGGTCATGATCTCAGGGTCCTGGGATCGAGCCCCACATCGGGCTCTCTGCTCAGCGGGGAGCCTGCTTCCCCCTTCTCTCTGCCTGCTTCTCTGCCTACTTGTGATCTCTCTCTCTGTCAAATAAATAAATAAAATCCTAAAAAAAAAAAAAAAAGATAACGGTTTTCAAAAAATAAATAAATAAAAGTTCTACGTCGTGGTAGAAACGTGCTATGCTTCTCTCCAAGGGGAAATGCTAGTTGCCCTGACACTGTGACTTTATGCTGAATTCACTTTTTATGGATATCATATGACCTGATCTATGTATTGGAGAAAAATGCCACTGGTTCAATGATTTCCTAGCCTGGACTCCTTTATATATTACTTTTAACCTTTTTAAATTGCCGACTTTGAAGATTTCTTTCAAAGTTGTCATTACCCTGTTATTTAAAATCACACATAAAGCATAAAGCCAAACAACTAAAAGAGAAACCAAATTACAAACTATAGGATACTGACAACAGTTAGTCATGTATAATCTACAAAAGTGACCAGTGCATGTGGTTCAACCTAATAAAACATTCCCTGACTCTCACATCATTGAAACTAAAATTCAACAGCTGCCCAAGGAGCCAGCTGTCTGCCTGATGAAGCCGTGGAATGAAAGGTTTGGGACACTGTGGCTGAGCAAAGGCTACTTTCCATTAGTAATTACCTTTTTTTTTTTTTTTTTAAGAGAGAGAGTGCACATTCGTGCACGTGGTGAAAGAGAGGGAGAGCGAATCTTAAGCAGGCTCCACAGTGAGCATGGAGCCCAACAGAGGGCTCGATCTCATGACCCTGAGATCACGCCCTGAAACGAAATTGAAAGTCGGCCGCTTAAACAACTAAGCCACCGAGGTGCCCCAATAATACCTATCTTAAGAAACATGATGAACGGTACTACTACACTTCAAAAGGGCAGGAGGGGAGTACAGCTGAAGATGACTTGTGCTGGGTGAAATCAAGCATGATCAAGGAACAGGGACTTGGTGACCATGTTACAGCACTGGCCCATGATCCAACGGATTTAATCTTTCATACCTATTCTCAAAAATGGGTACCTCAATCACAGTAGGCTTCTTAAAGAATTTTAGCTAGGAGCTGAGGAAACAGTGTGAAGAAATGAGAGCAGATGCGTTAGTAAAAATCCTTTGTTCACATTTGATGTTTACACATACTATTTTTCTAATGCTGTAGGGAACTATTTATGTTATTTTTTTTTAAAGATTTTATTTATTTATTTGAGAGAGAGAGAGATCACAAGCAGGAATAAGGGCAGAAGCAGAAGCAGACTCGTCGCTGAGCAGGGAGCCCGATGTGGGATTCAATCCCAGGTCCCTGGGATCATGACCTGAGCCAAAGGCAGATGCTTATATGGGGAACCTTTTAAGTATGACTAAATCACTTTGAGGTCTCCGAACTTATTCAAAAGGAATTGCTGTAAGGGGCAACTGAAAGGTGCTTGTGAGATGCTAGGTTCTCCGAGGCACAAGTGCTAGTGAACATTAATTTCACAGACATCCCCCGCCAGTGACAATGGCATCATCACCATCAGAAGGATGTACCAGAATGTTCCCATTCAGGGTTCCTTGTGAACTCAGGCTATTTGGTCTCACTGGAGAATAAATGCCAGTTGAGGCAGCTAACTCTGATGAAATCAGGGCCCTTCTCTTCCCCACAGATTGCCCAGAATATCAAAGTAACTCAAGAAAAGCAGAAAGGAGACATTCTTTGGGGAATAGCAGTGTGATGCTCCTGGAGCACCCTCTGGAGGCCACAGGAAGGTGACAGCGGCAAAAAAAGAAAGAAAATTCTGGTCATAGCTGGCTTTCCAGGGGCCGCAGCCCACAGACCTCACTTGAGCTGGACTTGAAAATGTACGTATTCAATCTTAATCAAGGTGACATAAGACGAATGCATAATTAAGCTCTAGTTTGAATAATGCAAAAGAAATACAAGACGTAACATTCTCGAACAATTGCGTCGTTTTAAAACAGAAAAAAAAATGTGCTGATTTGTGTATTTTCAGCCTACATTCTGAATTCTTTCAGGAATTTATTGCAGAGGCATCTTTTAATAGTTAGAAGAGCGGAATGTGAAAATATGACATTTTCTTTAAGCACACAAGGTTAACCAGGGTCCTAATACTTAAACTTCTCAGAGCAGCTAGCTTCAGCTTATTAAAACTGAGAACAAATTAAGCTTTTTTTTTTTTTCCTAACACCTTACTTTTTCTAAAGCAACAAACACTGACATCTATTGGCATTTTGGTAGCTCACTTTTTAAAGAATCTATTAAAATTCATACAAGGACACATACATAGGATTATGATTAGGATGTGTAGGATTAGGGTGGGTCCAAAACATCACTTGTGCCTCTGGGGAAATTTCATTTTTATGTGCCTTATAAGCATATTTTCCTCTGGCTAAAATGAACCAGGATTTAGGTCAATAGTACCTGATTTAATTTTTTTGTATTTTCTGTTTATGAAGGGGAAAGCCCTAGGGTTAACTAAAATATGAGAAGTCCAGGGGCGCCTGGGTGGCTCAGTGGGTTAAGCCTCTGCCTTCGGCCCAGGTCATGATCTCAGGGTCCTGGGATTGAGCCCTGCATCTCAGGGTCCTGGGAAGGAGCCCCGCATCAGGCTCTCTGCTCAGCAGGGAGCCTGCTTCCCGCCTCCCCCCCCCCCACCGCCTGCCTCTCTGCCTACTTGTGATCTCTCTCTGTCAAGTAAATAAATAAAATCTTTAAAAAAAATAAAATAAAATATGAGAAGTCCATTAACTTGTCTCTTCGAGCAAATAAAATCACTCACTCCAAATACTGACATTCACTTTGTTTTCTTTCGTCCTAATAGAACATGATAAACTCTCAGGACTTGGTTAACGCCAAATTTAACGTGTTACTTCAAGAATGTTAATAAAGTGCTGAATTGGGAAGCATCACTCTCCTGGAACTTGAACACTACATACAACTATTCTGGTGAGGAGGGAGAAAACAGACAGTGAGAAGTACAGATTTCCCATGTCCATTATTTATTTATATATAGAAACACCTGCACTCAATTCTGGGCTCTTTGCTGGCAAGAAACTGTTACATTTGATAAAAAGATAACAAAGCAAATGTTCATAGGCACTTTCCTTTTCAAATGCTGCGATCTGTACTGGTCCCCAAAGAGAAGATTATACATTCTATATAATAAAGTGAGGTTTGAACGTCAACTCTTAAGTGTTGCCAGAAAAGGAGTCGTGTTTCAAAATCTTCTCATAGCTTGAAACCTCAACGTTTTTCTGCCAGAGATAAAATTATGTTGCACCTCGCTCTACTTTCAATATTTAGACTGAATTCAGGACCGTTTTCATCATACGTATGTGCAGTTATCGTATTTGACATATCCCCTTTTCTCTGTATTTACAGGTAGTAGATATTAATATTTATACTCACTCCAATCTAAAGCTGGTTTGGAGTTATTTTTTGACCATAAAAGGTAAATTTTGAAAATGATGTCAAATACCCTTGCAAAAACACAGACAATTTGCTTCTGAAGTCATTTTATAAACAGAGCTAACATTTATTGGGCGCTTCCTACACGTTGGGCTCTGTTTACAAGGCTTCCAGGGGTTATCTCACTTAAGCCTCATAATAACTTCTTGATAATAATAATGTGGTGCAATTTTTTACAAATAAGGAAATTAAGGCACGGAGTGATTAAATAACTTTCTCATAAGACCATTAGGGAACGGCAGCACTAGGATGTAAACCCAGGCAATCTGGCTATAGAGCTAAGAACTAGGCAGCCTGCTCCTTGCTGTCCGACAGCTAGGCATTTTTATACTCCCTAAACAAAATACACAAAAATACACAAAGTACCTCTTAGAACATGCTACGATATTTAATAAATATTAGGTCCCTCATTAAAAAAATATAAAAGCCTCCAGTATAGTGCCCTGCATCGAGTAAGGTATCCCCTACTCTCATACTTGTTCAATGCTTTCTGGTTATTTACATATATTTATTTTTCTCCTCATTCTTCCATCAGTTACTACTTTATCATTCCGTAGGTATGAGAATAAGATCCCAAGTTTCTCCCTCTCTTTCTGCTTCAAAATAATTCTTCAAAAGAAATCCCAGTTCATCCTATAAATAAGACTTCGTGTTTTGAGTAATTACAGAAGGTCAGTGGCCAGAAGTAACCAGGTTGAAAGAGATCAGTGGACATTCCTCCTGCTCTGTAAATACACACCGCCCTGCTAGTGACAGCACACTTTACATCCAAGAATGTTTACAAGCACTTCACTCCCGGGAGCCACTTAAAGAAACAGGTGGGTGATGTCATCCAGGGAGCACACGGACCACTGCTCCCCATATGCTATACTAAGTTTCACATGTCGTCACAAACGCCCCATCTACCAAGATTGCAGGGAGACTCAATAGCTCCAGAACGTGGCTTAGCTTGATAATGAATTTGTTCCAGGTTATTTAAAAAAAGGGGGGGGGAGGGATCTTTTTTTGAAGAAAAACATATCAGCACATGGAAATTCATAAAGGAAGTTCTGAGCTGTAAGAGCAAAGCAAACAAAACAAAACAAAACTCTGGTTTTGTCATTGGGGCTTTGATAGGAAGTTTGTTGAGCTAAATCAATAAGAAGAGGATGGATATGGGAGGTCTAGAATCTAGGAGGCCCAGGATATTACAGGGCCCCTGGTACTACATGGATCCGTGTTACAAAGCCCAGGATTTGCTGAGGTTGCTTATTTTGAGCAAAGAAGAGGCACCAATGAGCCCAAGGGCTTAGGACCTATTAGAGCCATTATTATGGAATAGATAATTCTGTTGAACATCTGCAGCCCCAATAGTGTGCAACTCAATATTCAGTTAATTGTATAAAAATGTGGATGCTATGCAACATAGCCATGTATGTATCACATATCAGTCACACATGTCATATGAAAGTTAAAGAAGCCTTTTTCCCCTGAAAATTTCCCTCCGACAGATGTGTTTATGCCTCTATATATAATAGACCGCACTGCGGGACTGAGAGGCTGTTATCTCAGCATTATATCTCCCCCGACTGTCGTGAAGTAATGTAATAACATCCAAAGAGAAGCTGGGCGGTTACATGTGCAACATCTAGCAGTTTCCGTGGCCACTTTAAGCAAGGGGGGAAACATGGGACCGCAGGAGACAAACACAGGAGCTCCTGACCAGCTGGGTGTGCTCCCAGGTCCTCATCAGGGCTGGCATGTTAAGTGGCAACACTATAGTCATGGCACCAGAAGTCATTCTTGGGAGGATGCCTGAGGACTTGAGTGCAAAGAAAGTTGAAAGGGGGGTGTGAGTTGCTCCCACAAGACATTATGCCTATCAGTTACTTATTCCCCTAAGATAAAGACAAGGACCCTGGCAACGCCCCATTATGAGGAAAATGACAAGGAGAGAAACACGATTTGAAAGCAATACTATCAATGCCGCGTGCTTTCACATAGAGCTGGTTTCAAGATGGCCATTCTTTTCAAATCAATCGAAGAATCAATATTCTTATGTGGTTTATGTGATTTAAAGAATTTTTTACCCCCTCCAAGGTGCCCTGGAAGAGGTAAAAGTTTCCTCCCCAAAGATGAGGACCACCTGACAGAAAAGGGAGATTAAATATATTGTGAACGAACCTAGAGCCTAGGGCATCTCAAGAAGACAGTAAAGAGAATAGTCACTCAAAGACGCCAGTCCATGTGGTTTAGAGGAAATCACAGCTGTGGACTAGAGTGCAGAATGAGAGTCAGTGAGGAAAGCTCCTGAACTCGGTATCAAGGGAGAACATTAGGTCGTCACAACACAGCTGCCCACCTCATAGATAAGATCTGCAGGACACAGAAATGCCTGCTTGCTCTTAAATCTACCTGCTTATCTGAAATGTCTTTGCGTAGGCACTGCTACTATAAACCCTTGACAAAAAGCAAACCTGTTACCTAAAAAGGATGCCACTTCAAACCAATGCTCCTCCTTAATTCATCAGACCACCTACAGAGGACCACGGAAACTTCTGAAGGCAGAGTTCATGGGCAGGACAGGGGAACACCTAAAGGTCCCCACAAATGCCTACAACTTTACAGTTTGGATTCTGTCCAAGGTCTTTTTAATTTACCACGATGACTTTTGAAAGGACAGCCGATAAAGTCACTCACAGAGTTTACTAATTTGGCTCCCCATTTCATACCTTGTCTCCAAAACACAGGGTAAAAGTAAAGACAATCTCAGTATGCCCTCACGAAGTAAATAAGGTGAATCTGATCAGCAGTATCTTATTATACAAGCATGCACAGCAATGGTCAGTGGCCAAACAATTACTCTTTGTTCAATTTCTGTTTTGCTCAAAACCTGTGGAAGGTCCCTGCCAGTAAGTCAGGTTCTGAAATGCTATCAGTGATGCCAATAAGAGGACTAAGCAAATCTTGTTTTCTTCCTACAAGGAACAGACAAATCTTTCTGCTTATCTTCTCAGCCACAGTATTACCAAGTGCCAGTGAATTAAAATTTCAGAAGTGCTTTCTAAAATGTGCTGGGGGATGCTTTAAGTGACTTAAGGGTTCTGGATCAATGAACAACTGGGCACTGCAGAGACAGAAAAAAAAGCCCTTATACTGCACCCTCCCCTCTCTTTTTTAAAGCATCTTCTTCACTCTCTCATCAGCAAGTATTTATTCGGGATGCTTGCTCGATTCAAGACAATATCTAAAGGGGTCAGCTCCTCTTAGGGAAATCCAAGGTGAAACCATCAATCACATCCGTGTTCTGATTATTAAATTCAAGATTTGTCTCTAGAAAGCCTCAACTGCCGCTTCATCCTATTATATAACCAGTAAGCAACTGGGTTTAGAACTGTAGATACACTTTGCTTTTCGGAATCCCTTGGGAACATAAATTAACCGTACTTATCAAGGAGGTCCTGAAAAACAGAACTGCTAAATTTAAAGTTTGAGAACTTATTTGGAGCCGACCTGGTTCCTGGCACTGGGCTAGATTTTATCTGCTTCGCTGACCTCTAGGAATCCCTCTCAACTGACCTGAGGTCCAGTATCGCAGGGCTGAACCAGGGTGCACGTACGCACACACCGCGACCCTGCACACCGCTCGCCCCAAGCCCCGCCGCGCACCAGCTCCGGGGGCCTCTCCCTCGACCACCCGGCTCTTCCAAACCGGCCAGGCACGCCAAGTGGAGACCCGTTCCCGCTTTTCTCGCTAGAGGGCAGACGGGGCCCGTGCAAAGCCCTCCTGGCGCCGAAGGAGCGCGCACCCAGCCTCCGCTCCCGCACTCCCGTCCGGCTCCCGGCTGGGCTCAGCTGCGGGGCGCTAGGAAAAGGCCGAGCCACGGAGCGCTACGCGACCGGGACCCTCGGAGGGCGCGGGTGGCTGCTGCAGCCCCCAACCCTACGCGCGGGGTGCGGGAGCCCGGGTGAGGCCCCGCGCCCAGGTGAGGGGCGGCCCCACCGAGAGCCAGAACCTCCCGGCTCGGCGGACGCCCAGGAGCAGCGCCAGGCGCCCGGAGCGCAGGGCGCGGAGAGCCGAGGGAGAGGCGACGGCAGCGGAGGAGGAGGAAGAGGATCGGGGAGCCGCGCCGCGCTGCGCACTCACCTGGGCTCTGGCCGCCCGCGGGGAGCGCGGGCTTCTTGCCGGAGCCTCGGTCCTTCTTGCCCTTCCCCTTGCCTCTGCCTTCTTTGCGCTCAGACATCTCGCCCGAGAAACGCACGCTCTACGCGGACCGCTCCCGGCGAAGGCGACGCGCCACAAGTTTGGTCCGAGGGCTTGGATCGGGTTTGGGAAAAGTTTGTCCCTCGAGGGGGAGAGCGCGCGGCCGAGCTGCGGCACTCGCGCGGCGCGGGGGCGTCTCCTGTCGCCTGCGGGGAGCGGCGCGGACGCGGCGTGCGGTCCGGGCCACCTGGGGCTGGCGCTCGCTCCGTCAGCCGGTCGCCCTCGCTCTCGGGGCCGCTCCTGTCGCCCGGGGAAGTCCTCGGCTCCCGCCGCGCTGGGGCCCGCCGCTGTCGGCTCCGGCGGTGGCGTCCGTCCGGCGCGCTCGCAGCCCGAGGAGGGAGAGGCGTTCACCGTCCTGCCCGCGCTCCCATCGCCCAGGCAGCCGCCGCCGCTCAGCTCCTGCCCTCCGCGCGAGCCCGGAGTTCCGACAAGTTTGGGGGAACTCCTCGCCGGCTCTTTTTCAATTGCCCCACAGCCACCCACCTCCCGCCCGCAGGTTGGAGACTGGCGCCTCCTTCTCCCCCTCCCCTTGCCTCGCCCCCTCCCTCTTCCCCACCACACCCCCACCCCGAGGCGCGGACACGCCACCGGGAGGAGCCTGGGCTCGGCGCTCCCGGGCGCAGCCCCTTTCCCTCCCCGAGCCTGGCCGGGCGGGGGGCGGCGGCGCGCGGCGCGGCTGCCGGGAAGCCCCGACAGGGGTCGCTGGAAGCTGCGCGGAGACGCCGCCGCCGCCGTCACCGTCGCGGGAAGCGAACCGAGCGGCCCCGGGAGATTCAAAGGCCGAGAAAGGGACCCAGGGGGCTCCTCGCTCTCCTCCGCTGCGGGGCAGCCCCGGAGGGCTGCTCGGTTCCCAGGAGTGCGCAGAGACGTTGGAAAAAAAGTCTGGAGCTCTTGACACCTGCCCCCCGGCCCCAATTAAGGCTCTGGAACCCTCGGGAAGGAGAAGAACTTAATGCCTTTGTTCCAGGAGAGTTCGGGGTTCGTTCCTTTCCTACTTTAGTGAAAGTCCCACACACGTGTACGGCAAAGACAAACCAAGTGCAAGGGAACATGGGTGTAAGACTGTTCCAGGTACACAGGAAGGGCTCAGGGAACCCTAACGATGGACAGATCGCACCATCTTCGCAGACTTGCTCCGTGAAATGTGTGTGTATCCTGCTTTCATGTGTTTCCCAACGTGCCTGTCATAATTCTCATCGTTAGCTTTTTAAAAA
The DNA here is from genome assembly GCF_963455335.1 of Martes martes. Taxonomy (NCBI): domain Eukaryota; kingdom Metazoa; phylum Chordata; class Mammalia; order Carnivora; family Mustelidae; genus Martes; species Martes martes. Next base: position 29,192,789 of record NC_137889.1, on the reverse strand, counting down.
AAATAAATAGTAATAATCTAGCCTCTTCAGAGAGGGTGTCCTAAACTCATTCTCTCACTACAACTTGATTTTCAAAGGAATTGATAAGACCTGCATTAAAAGACGATCAACAATAAAATTACTGCAATGGCTGGGGGAGAAATGGGGTGGTGGTGGGGAGTCACTCAATTCCTGCCCAGTGAGAAAACAAGCAGGGAGGGGTAGAGTTGGGCTAGAGCACTTTAATTCATTAATGCCAGCTTCGTCGGATTCAAACTTTCCTCGGGACTGCGAGTGAAACCTACTTCTCTTTCCCTTGTCCTCCCTCTGGTGGAGAATTCTAAAGAGCAGTGAAATCAAGAAAAATGCTGGCACACACTGTTGCAAAGGACAGAAGTTAGAAGCCAGAGTAATCCACACCACGGAATGATCCAGAATCATGAAAAGAACACATCCTCCTAGTTAGATCACAGATGTGGCTAACTTAGAACGCTAATTTACAGCGATAGACTCCCGCGGTGGTCAGGAAGAGCTGAATATGAACAACCATAGGTGAAATTCACTTACTCCAACAAAAAACGTGCTCCTGAAGCTCATGCTAACCGAAGTATTCCATGCTTCCAGACTTCTCGGTATATATTGTAGTTGCCACCATTTAAATAAAGATGAAATCTGGAGTGCCCCCTTGCTATATATGTGGGAAGGGAGGGGGCAAAAACATGCATTTTAAAACATCCTAAAGTAAAAAGAATTTTATTCTTGTTTAATCTGCAGGGTAGTAAGAACTGCTCAGAGATATCTTAGCAGTATTGCCATCATTATTTATTTTGAAAAAGTTCGATGGGGGCGCCTGGTTGGCTCAGTGGATTAAAGTCTCTGCCTTCTGCTCAGGTCATGATCCCAGGGTCCTGGGATCCAGCCCCCACCGGGCTCTCTGCTCAGCAGGGAGCCTGCTTCCCCATCTCTCTCTGCCTGCCTCTCTGCCTGCTTGTGATCATTGTCTGTCAAATAAATAAATAAAATCTTTAAAAAAAAAAAAGGAAAAGAAAAAGTTTGATGTCCAGGTATCTTCTGATGACCCTTCAACAAACACCAAATATAAATTTCGCCAGGCTATAAGAACAGCAAAATCGGAGGAAAGATTATGAATAAGCCTGAATAGCACTGTAATATTCCACAGAGTCTAGTGTAAAATGAAATCTGAATGTTGGCTGAAATAGCTCTGTTTTCCCAGGAGGGGCCACTGCTCAACAAGAAGGGAACAGCAAAATTCAGAAAAAGGGAGCCCTTTCAAAAAAAGGTACTTTTTTCCAGGATATAAGACCCTTCACAGACTTTTTATACAATGGATAAATGTTATCGAATGCATCATTATTTTAGAATTGAAGAATATAAAGCAAAAATGTATCCTGGAATAAAAAGCTTTGGGTCCATCCAAACTAAAGGATGGCAGTAGTAAAAACCCTTACCTATGGAATTACTATCAGTCAGCTTGGTTTGGGGTCTAGATGTTTTACTTTTCAAACAGCTTATTAATTCCTTATTACAGTAATTTTGCAGTGAGGATAATGGAAGAGCCTACAATTTTATCATAATTCTCCATTTGAAGGAATCTGTAATACTAGTGGACGGTCTTCCCAAAGTGAGAATTGAAGGACCACAGAAGAGATTGTTGCTAATGCAGGAGCTTTATAGTAAAACATGGCGGTCACGAAGTAACAGCGGGATTCCTATGGAAATACTCTGGCCTGGGGAATTAGGGAAAATGAAGGGAGGAAGCTGAGTAGAAGTGAGCATGCAATAATTGTTCTTTTTTGGTTTGATGTGCTAGAGAGAGAGAGAGAGAGAGAACAAAGAGGACGAAAATTGCAATGATAAATGCTGAAAGAACATTTAAGAAGGATGATGAAGGGGCAGTTGGATGACTGAGCTTCCTGGGACTATGTTTAGAATTTGGAGTCATATTTTAGTAGTCAGTTGCCGCTGAATTGTCAGAAAATGTATGACAAAGTCCAAACTTTGTTTTCTACTGATGCATTGCTTAAATGTGTCTTTATCCTTTATGTTATTTAATGTTAATTTTTTGAGGGTTGTTTTATTCTATTAGTTACGATTAGGTAAAAGGTTAACAAAATAAAAGTCCATTTCTTTGATAATTAAAATATTTATAAGATTTTTCAAGAGCTTGAGATTGTCCTTAAATTATTCATCTCTATGGTCAGGAAGTGGCAAATGATTTTGTACAGTTGTTTTTTTGTCATTTTGTTTTGTTTCCTTTTTAAAAAAAACTTAGAAATGATCAGAAAAAAAAGGATGGAGAAAGGAAGAAGAATATTTTTACTTTCTTGAGGATCAAAATATGAACCTGAATTGTATAATTTAGGAATGATGACATATCTTCATGGTATAATTTTCCTAATTCGTTATGTATTGTTTAGCTCCTAGAGTATGTATCATTGAGATTTTATCAGCTCTCAAGTAACATATGTCAATCTGTCAACATTTGTCAACTCCTGAAAAACAGTGGAAATTTATAAATAAGCAACTTGAGAAATAAAGACAAAATGGAGATCTTATATTAAATGACAACTTAAAATAAATGCAGTCTTGTGCCATAACATTTTTCTTTGGTGAAGCTTACCTTTTAGAAACACTCTTAGAATCTACAAAGCTAACCGAATATGTCCTTTATCTCAGTAATTCCCATTTGGAAATTAATTAATTCCCAAGAATTAATTAATTCCCAAGAAATTAAATAAATAAATAAATAAAATGAAAGAACATTAACATGTGAAGATAGACTGTAGTTTTTGCAAATTATGTGCATACTGACAGTAATGAGAATTTAATTTAGAATTAAATAGGTACTTTTAACTTTTTAAAAATAGAGAACTTAAGATAATTTTTTTTAAAAAACTTTGCAACAAAGTTGGCATTAATGAAGATGTATGAATGCTAAAGAAAATCTCACTCATCAGAATGGGCTCCAAAACAACCACTAAATGTGCCCGACTTATTCATTCAGTCATCGAGCACCTACTGAACCAAATGCTAGATAGTAGAGAAATAGAAAAAAAAAAAAGTCCCTATTCGCATAAAGTTAAAATACTGTGAGAGAGGCATAAAAACAAAGTTATTATAATACAAACAAAAAGCAGGGCCAGGAAAGTTTTCCAGGGCCTGAGGCTCATAAAATTTGGGGCCTATTTTTGAAAGGAAAAAAACCAATAATATTAAAAATACAAACTTAAATCCAAGAACTTTAAAGGACCCTAGGATGTGAGAGATCTTGAAGTTTATTAGCTTCATGGTAGTTTCACCTCTGGCAACTGCAAACATATCCCACCCTCTGCAACATTATAGTAATGGTAAACAACAAGTGCATACTATCTTAGAGTTTAGATACTACTCTCCCTATGAATAGAAGACATTAATAAGCAATCAAAAGGGATACACACAAAACTGAAACAAGCAAAGACAATCTTGTGAGGAAAATGTGATGAAAGGAGCCTTAAGAATTCACAGATGAGCAATTGTCTTGTATGTTTGGTTAGACTATTAGAACCAATCTGCAAGTTGGGTTTGGTAAACAAAAGGCTTCTGACGCAGGAGATGCCCTGGCAAGACTGGAAAGCTGTCCTCCATTACATTTGGCAAATATTTGACAGAATTGCTAACAAATCATAGTCTGTCTGCTGTGAAGAGAATCAGCTTGATAACAAAATTGTGAGTTTAGAATCCCCCCAAAAAACAAATATAAAACTGGGCGCCTGGGTGGCTCAGTCCTTAAGCATCTGCCTTCCACTCAGGTCATCATCCCAGCTTCCTGGGATGGAACCCTGCTTGGGGCTCCCTGATCAGCCGGAAGCCTGCTTCGCCCTCTCCCATTCCCCCTGCTTGTGTTCCCTCTCTGGCTGTCTCTATCTCTGTCAAATAAATAAAACCTTAAAAAAAAAAAACCAGAAAACTGTCAGGTTCAAAAAACATTAAGTAGAATCTACACTTATGTTGTTATGCATATTATGTGATGATTACTGTTGTTATTATTATTATTAAGATTACTCTTGTGCATGACTGTAGGGATACATCATATATTAAAAATGGGTTATATAGCTGAATACTAGTGCCCAATTTCTTTTCATGGACTCTATTTGATAAACAGGGCCAGTATCATAAATCTTTTCTGGAGTAAGGTGGAGATAGAAGACTCAATAATTTTCAGGGCGCCTGGTGGCTCAGTTGGTTGGGAATCTGCCTTCCGCTCAGGTCACGGTTCAGGGGTCCTGGGATCAAGCCCCATGTTGGAGAAGGCTGCTTCTCCCTCTCCTCCTGACTTGTGATTTCCCTTTCAAATAAATAAACAAAATCTTTTTTTTTTTTTAAGAAGAAGACTTGAGAGTTTTTGAAACATTTTAATTTCTTTTAAGAACATAGTTTCAGGCAACTTTTTGGTTTCTCTTCTTCCTTACCTCCACACTAATTAATTACCTTTATCTTCCTCAATCCCCTTGCAACAGGTACTTAATTCAGATGTGCCTGTGATACAAATACCTCAAATTTATATATACATATATGTACGCCTATACATACACAGACATAGATGTGTGTACACATCTATGTGTGTGTGTACATATATGTGTGTGGATATATAGTTATTTTTCTCTTTCCATTATTGGGAATGAGAAACATTATATTTGAATGTGAGCTTATAAAAACAGAGGTTATGTAACATTTGTATGCCTTTTTCCTCTTGCTATCCATTAGATTCCCACCACCAAGCTTTGCATCTGATAAGCACTGGTTTTCCATAAAATGAATTTAAATAGAGTAGAATGAATATAAAAAGCCTGCTTCTGATATCACCATTTTCTGTCAATCAATTACTAATTATCTACTCTACAATCATCTTTGACACCATTTCTGCATCCAGTCCCTCCCCATGTCCTGTCATTTTGACTTCAGTCTTCTTTTATCCCTCTTCATTAACTACCACCTAAATCCACACCTTCATACTTTCTTCGCCTTGACCATAGTAAAGCTTTTCTACCTGGACTCTTGCTCCCTCTAGTTATTTTGGCACAGAAGTAGTCAGAGAAGTCTTTTTGAAATGCAAATCTAGCCCAGCCAACTTTGCTTCCCAGAATCCTATCAAATGCCCTTGAAGAGCCAGGTCCTGCCTGACTCCAGCCTTCTATGAGTATGCTTCATCCCTCCCTCTCCTTGGCTTCACAGAGACCTCTTTGCAACATGCTCTAAAGCTGGCCATTCTTTCTGGCCCCAGTGCCTTTGTACCTGCTGTTTCCTCTGCCTGAATTTTTCCACAACCAACCCACTTTGTCTAATTTCACTTAACTCTCAGGCTTCAGTTGAATTTCACTTGCTTAGAAAAGCTGTCCACTGCCTTTGAAAACTGTTTTAATCTCCTTTCATACTTTTGCATCTGCTTCGTAACATTTCTTCTTGTCTGTTACTCTATCACTGTTTCTGTGATTTTTTTTTTTTAAACAATGATCTGCTCTGGACATTAATCTCTTTGAAGGCGAAGACTGACAATGTCATGTTCTTTGTTACATCTCTTCTGATCATAGCCAATTACATACATTTTGTTAATTGGTGGATAAATGAGGAAAAATAGAATGACTTTCCATGTGTATACAAGACTATACATACAGTAGGTGTGTGTACTTAGGTTTATTTGACCAAATTTTAAATGGTAATGATGTTGATCATACTAAGCAGGACACTTTGGGATAACTTCTGTTGAAATAAGCCTTTCCGAGAACAAACACATAAAATAAAAATTTTGACTTATCAGTACAATCTCTCAATGCTTTAGGAGATGAGGTGATGACTTCTGTGAAATGGTAAAACCCCAAGAAGGATAATGACTTTTTTCCCTAAATTGCCTCTGCAAGATTACATTTATTGGCTCCATTTCCTCCCTTGGATTCTTGCGAGGGGTCAGAGAGATCCATAAAACAGCTAGGTTTTAGCAAGGATGTTCTAACAAAAGGATAATGGATGAAAACCTGCAAACACAGCATTGTTAACGGGGTTAAAGACCCCTTTCTAGCTGGGGATAGTATAAGGTTGTTCTCACCATTAAAGTATTTTTCATTTTGCAGACCAGTGGTTAAGTCCCCATTTGGTCACTGCAGCAAGTGGCTCCCCATAACCACGTTAGAACTAGAACTTTGCGTTTCATTTTAATCCTCTAATATTTTGCTCCCTTCTCGTCATTTGTATCTGTGAAGCAAATGCAAAGGGACTTCTCCATGCATACTTGGGGTTCAGTTTGTGTGCATATCTAGTAACAGCCGAGAGAGAAGCAGATGCATCCATGTCTTTTAAGAATTGCCCCATAAGATCCACTCCAAGGTTAACATAATTTCCTTTCAAGAGGCACTTTACTCATTGTTGTGAAAAGATTCACCCCTGTGAAATTTATAATAATGTTAAAATACAAATTCAATGTCATGAGTGATGAATTAGTACTTCAAATATTTGAGTAGTAAGAGTAATTTAACAGATCAACTCTTTGCTTCAGTATGTCCCATAAGAGACACCTGGGGGAAAGCATTTCCAAAACAGATTATAGTATATAGGAGATTACTTCATAATGTCATGATGATAACTGGGCTGTATGAAAGGAAACACTGACCTACAAATTCTGTACCTGGCTCTGGAATATAATAACATCACAATTATTCTTTTTCTTTCTTTCCCACATAACTTCTTCTTTCTTATTAATCTTTATGAATTCTCTCCCTCTCCTCCTCCCCCTTTTTTCAGGTCCTCAGCATGTTAGAGCCCAGTGCTTCACGTATCTGATTTGACTAGGGATTTCTAGTTTTCGGTTAACAGCCAAGTATTAAGTTCTCAGAGGAATGTTACAGTCATCTCCACCCCTGGACCCAGGCCTAGAATTTGAGTTACTTTGCAACAGACCAACTTTCAACACACTATATGTTTGGGAACTTGTGTGTGTGTGTGTGTGTGTGTATTAAAATATATATATATATGTGTGTGTATATATAGATATATACACACACACACATATATATATATATCTTATCTTTCAATTCTCATTCATTTGGGAAAATAATTTCACAAGTATTAACAACTCAAGAAGGCGAGTCATCTCTTAAAGATGATTTAGCAGAACAATTAGCTAACTTGACAGAAACCAAATGACTGTCCAAAAAATAACTGGTGGCCAACCATGCAGAAGATTACATTCTTATGGAAAATGTTGTCTTTTCTGCTTAATCATAAAGATTGGGTTTGTTCCAGCTCTTTCCCATAGGTGCAAGATGGAAACCACCTAATTCAAACGGTACAGGAAACTCTGGTCTTGCCCACAGTCTTAACCAGTATGTAGGACCCTTTGGGGTCCAGAGAACTTCTAGGGGTGATCCTGAACCCCAGACATTCCACTGAAAAATCTAAGAATATGTTTGGCTTAGCATTTGTGAGTAATCTTTTTTTGGTCCTAGAGTTGATGGAAATCTCTGAGATCCTATAAAGCAGATATATTGGGGCATAGAAAAAATATAGCAGTCCAGTTGAGACTGGTGTCTTTGAGACTGGCTCAAACCAGCCCTGGTTTCATTGGGAGGAAGAGAAAGAGGTGACATTTATCTTGCTTTGGAATTGCACAATGTTTTTTTTCCTGTGGTTGTTGTTTCCAAAAGATGGTCTCACAGAATGTGGTACAGATCCGGTCTCCCTTTTATTTTCGTAATCATAAGTAGGCCCCCGAGCAACCAGCAATATGCTAAGATTTATGTCAGTGCATGTTTACTCTGGGTACTGGAACTATATAGTTCCCTCTCAGAAGTGCAATGGAAGGAACTTAGTTCATATTTTCTCAACTCATTTTTTTAAATTACTTTTTTCCCCCTCTTATCTAAGAAATTTGCACTACAGTGTTATCAATTCTTTCCCTCCCTGTCCTACTGCTGTACCCGCCCAGCCAATCTCTATGCCAGGTCACCCCATCTCCCCCCCTTTTCCCCCCAGGGACATTATCTTTCCCCATTCTAACAAAGAAACCGTAACAGAAACTTTCTTTTGACCTGTCCTTTCCTTTTACTACCCGACATTCAGTTCCTTTTCATTTACCAGCTGAAGGAATCCATTTCCTCTACCCCCAACTCACCACCAATCTGATGAAACTCCTCTAAATTCACTAATGCCTTCCTAATTGGTACATGAAGTGTTCTCTTTTGAGTCCTTATGCCTAGGCAATACTGATATATCATCCTGAAAGATTTTCCTGGGACTCAGAATAATATCTCAGTGGCAGAACTTTGTACCTTCTCTGAATTCTTTTTTTTTTTTTCCTACCTGTCTTTCAAAGGCTGGCTCATGGCCCAGTATTTAAAACCATTTTCTTCTTAACTACATGATAATCCTATAAAAATGTCACTCACTGCCAGCTCTCTCAAATGTTGATAATTCACAAATGTGTGTATATACATATATATACAACTACTATCTATATTCCAACGAGCTCAAAATGAACAGTTTAGTAATCCCCAAGCCTTCCTCCCCCATCAAAAACAAAACAAAACAAATGTGTCTTAGGATCAGAAACTAGACAACATCCTGATTTTTTCTCCTCTCAGTTCTTCTCCTCTCCTGATCCCAGCCAGTTGGGAGCCCCGGTTCCAGCACATTCACCTCTAGATCCTTCTCACCAGCTCCCGGGCTTCTCCCCCAATCGAAGTCCGCTGACACACTGTCACTGGATTTTTCTAGGTCCTCGTCTTCTGCTTCTGTGCTCACACCCAGTCACCCTCCCTCCTGCTACCAGACTTAATCCTCTAAATTATAAGCCATTATCTTGGCATTCCTTATGTGATATCTCTATCAGATTCCTGTTGCAATAAAGTGGAAACTTCTCCGTAGAGGACAGCCAGGTCCTTCTCAATCTAAGTGCTGTGTACATTTGCAACCTCTTTCCTGTCTTCTCCTGTGCATTTGGTTCACTCTGGTCATGCTGAACTGGATAGATCTTTTCTTATTTCTGTACCTTTAACTCTGTTTTTCCTCCAACTAGGAATTTCCTTCTTCCCCTCTGCAGCCTAGTAGACGTCCCCTCTTCCTTCCAGATCCAAGTGAAAGCTCACCTCTTCTGTCTATCCTTCCCTGATGCTGCAGAACAGAACCATGGCTGTCGCCTGCATCTTCCTATACTTCCCTTCAGTTTAGCACCTACGTTATTATAATGATTTGTTTTCAAGTCTGTCTCTCTGCTGCACAGGGAGGATGCCCCAGGAGTGATCCGTGTGTCTCCTTAAAGCACACATCCAACATATGCATATGTATATGTATATTAAAATGAGTAGACTATAAATATATTCAAAGAATTCACAATTTACATTGAATGCAACTTCAGAGTCAGCAGCCATTGACGGGTTTTTTGATTTTTCCAAATTTAACTTTTCACTCAAATATACATGGGGCTTTAACAAAGTAGCCCAACGTTTCCAAGCTCTATATTAGTTATATCTTCACCGACTCCTTCAACCAAAGTTACAAAGTTGGCAGGATTCACGAACAAGCCTACTTGGTCTCTCTCACTACATTTGTGTACACTTGCATCCTCTTCCGTCCCTTGCTTCCCGATTCAGTGCCTTATCTCGCCATATAAAACACACACGAACAAACAAAACTGGTATGAAAATATCAACACTTGTTACTCATTAATCACCACAGCTAGGTATTAGAAAGATCAACTAAGCCCTTATTTGTAAATTCCTCTATGAGGAAAATGAATTTATTATGTATAACATTCCTTTAGATTTCTGGAAATTTCATTATAACTCTGGACGGGGGAAATAAAAAGTCCCTTTATATAGTTGAGATGTCTCGATTGCTTGATCTCTCTCTCTCAGAGAGTGCTTGTCACTCAGCAGCCCCATCTACCCTCCCCTAATCCCTGCCCATGCGTCCTGAGAGTCGCTGAGGGTCACAGTCTCTGCTGTGGGCCTGGACAGAAGCCTGAGGAACAGAAGCCTAAGAGAAGCCTGAGGCAAAGAAACCTGAGGAACAAAAGCCTAAGAGAAGCCTGAGGAAAAGAAACCTGAGGAACAGAAGCCTGAGGAACAGAAGGCTGAGGAAGAGAAGGCTGAGGAAGAGAAGGCTGTCTATGAGAAAGCACCGATGAGTCAGACAGACCTTTGAATGCTGATCCTGCTTCACAGCTGTCTGCTCATCAGTAAAATGGGGATTATAATTCTTATTGTAACTGGTCACTGTTAGGAGGATTAAATGGGCTCATGTGAGTCAAGTGTCCAGCTTGGAGTTGGCACTAGGAATATAGCGCCTCTCCTCGTTATCACTGTCCCCTGACGCCCAGCTGCTGCCAACCCAGGATAGGTTTCCCCAAACATCTCTGAATCTAAGCCAACTTCACTAAAAGGAGCTTTATGCCAAGAGAATTACGATTTGGTAATTACTGAATAGATAGTTCTGGATTACCCCAGGCCATCAGCCCTTAAGGCTATAAAGAATAAACAAAACCAATAAAAGTCACATTTTTTTTAGGGATTTGAAGTTTTCAACCACACTGTTCCTAATTTACCTCTTCACATCACCCATTTTTGGCTTTTCTATAGGGCAGATAATTCTGAAGTGGTTCAGTGGGAGGCAGCATAAAGGAAAAAGGAGGTAAATATGAAAACTAGTACTTGAATGAATGGAATATTACCCATTTAGTAAACAGAATTCTAATACTGATTACAAGATTCCTGTCCACTGGTGCTGATGCCCTTGCTTTGAGTATGGCTGGGACTTACTGATATTATGGAATACCACTCCTGTGATTGGGTTATCCATCAGTTGACTTTGAGCTAACCAAGAGTGAGATCCTCCTGGGTGGGTCTGACCTAATCAAGTGAACTCTTAAAAGAAGGGCTGGTAATTTTCCCAAGAGAAAAATCACCCTGCTGGCTTTGAAGTAACTGCTGTCATATACTGAGAGGGATACTTGCCTAAGAATGGAGGGTGGCCCCTAGGAGCTTAGAGTCATCCTTAGCTGACAGTCAGCGGAATAGGGACCTCAGTACTACCACCACAAGGAATTAAAACCTACCAGCAACCTCACTGATCCTGGAGGAAGATGTAAGCTCCAGATTGGAACAGAGCCCAGTCAATACCTCAATTTCAGCTTTGTAAGCCCCTGAGCAGAGGACCCAGTCATGCCAATGTCCAGACTTTGACTGACAAAACTGAGCGCTAATAGATGAGTATTGTTTTCAGACTCTATGATTAGGGTAATTTGTGACCCAGCGATAAAAAGCTCATGCAGTTATAAAGACATTTTAATTTACATAATGCTTCAGACAGCACTGATGGGTGGGAGAGGACAAGGAAGAAGAGAGTTTGGTGTCTGGAGTGACTCTCCCGGCTCTGTCACTCCCCAGCTCTCTGGACCTGGGCAGGAGGGTAGGGTGTGGGGTCCATTTCACTTTCCCAGTCTTGACTCCCTTCATCAGTAAAATGAGGAAGTCGGTAACTGACAAGATGTCCGCAAGGTGCTTTCCAGGATCGAAATGTCCTCTTACATTATATTTTACATCCTAGATTATAAAGCTTGGTTTTTGGGAGGACAAAACAAGGCACGCAGGGAATTGATTTGGAAATTTTCACAGATAGCCGATGAACCCCGACTCAGCAATCCTCACTATCCTGTCTCCAACGCTTTCTTTGAGCTTCGGCCAGGCTCGCAGACATCAGATGGACTCCAAGAAGGTTTATGAGCCTATCCACAGGTCCAAGGGGGACCTAAAGAGCTGTGGCTTTTTTTCCATTTTTGGAGGGTGAAGCTTTGTTTTTAATCTCTCATAGGGATATTTTTGGTAAATGTTTTCTGCCAAGATAATCAGTAAGATAAAGCACCTGCCATAGGGATGAATGCTGTATAAACTTTGATGTGTGTTCATGGTGGACATAAAGAACTTTTCTATAAATACTAACAATTTAAGTCAAAAGTATATCACAGCCTAAGGATTCATCAGGGAAATGTGTTCATGTTCCTAAGGAAGGTCCATGGTCCTGAAGCAGCAAAATTTTTGGCATGGGTGAAGAGTGTGTTTAACTCTGCCTTTTTTGCTATCATACGTATGTTTTTATCTTTTGATCTGTACGAATAACCCAAATGGAAATTTCTTTTAGGAGACGGGAAAGTGGAGGAAAGTGTTTCAAGTCCACAAAATCAGTTGGAGTGAAATTATAGCTTTGCTGTTTAGAAAAAAGTTCCTTTCAGCAAGATTTACTATGTTACTACGAGTAGATGAACTTATCTCCTTTCCCCAACCTCATTAAATCATAAAACATTTCCCTAAAGCCACTTCAGCTCCAATGTGTTTTTCTGTGAAAGTCGTGGTATGTGTTAACTAATTCCAAGAAACCAAAATTATCTAAAACTTTTCAAATCTTGGGACAATCTCAGAATGCTCAATCACATAACAGGGCTTTAAATCAACCTGGAGACTAACTATGTAGGCAAAGTAAAATGGGTAATAAAAGAATACAGTGAGACAGTTTTGACAAGTTGAGTTGGATTCTGAAAGACATGTTGGAATTGGGATCTGAACTATTCAGATTGGTCTATACACTGAGAAAATTGTCTATACTACATTCAGACACCCACTGTTCTGTCAGGAGAGTCTTGGATCATCACCAAAGCCACTCATGAGCTATCCCTAAATGTTTTAACATCACCATTCTGTGATGATGGAGCTAATATTAATTAGATCTATATGTCTTCATTCACACTTCCCATATTTTGAAAATATCAGAACTATGGTGGAATTCATGGTAAAACCAATAAAACTTAGGCTTCAGCCCTCCACACTTGCAAGAGTCCCTTCCAAGGCCTAGAACTAATCTTATATTAGTAATTTTTTTAAAGGTCCTCCAAAATGTGCTCCTATTTGAGGAGATACAGATACAGTTTGAGAAATAGGGTAAAAATGCAGACAAGTTACCATTTAGGGTTTGCTATGTTGGCATCTGACTAAATAGGGTTTTGGTGGGTTTTTTTGTGTTGTTTTTTTTTTTTTCTTTAATTTTTCAAGTCATGGTTTTTGTATTCCCAGCCCTACATGATTTAGACCATCCTCCCATTCTCATCACAGAGAACAACCACACCTTGCCACACTTTTAGCACATGCATTCTCAAAGCTTCTCAGAGTTCCTGGGCAAGGGGCAAATGGCTGATACAGAGAATGTCCTCATTCTGTGGTTATGAGAATGACATCTGTTTGTTCACTAGTACAATAACTCACACTGCCAAAATTACAGTTCTACTTTCAGTTCTAGTTAAAAATGGAGTACAAAAGTAATTAGTATTTTTAACATTATTCATAGGCCTAATTCTTCTTCCTCACGTTGCAAATCCTAGAAAATAAGGACCAGGCCTGAGTATACGGCTTAAATGTCACCGATCAAAGATCTATCTACTTTCCTAATGATGAATACATATTAAACTTACACATAAAGAGGTGTTAAGTTCTTTGAGGGCAGATTCTACGTTATCGAAATTTTATATCTTTCATTGGCACTGAATTTAGCTCTTTTGGTTTGTTAGGTATATTGAAAATATTTGATGTAAATGAAATAATGAGCCCATTTGTTAGGTGTTTAGTTAATTTATAGTGTTCAGTGTGATACACCCTAATCATTTCCTCTTTAAAATTGCTAAATGTATCAGATTTAAGGTAATTATTTTGGGATAGAGTTAAGATCATTATTTTGGATTAAAGAATTTTAATGGTAATAACACAACATTAATTCAAAAGAGATTATCTCAGCTTCTACATGATTCTAAAAGTCTGTTCTGTGAGTATATCAAAGGAAGAAAATAACACACAGTTGAGCTAACCATTTAAGTTAAATTCACTGGAATCAGTTAACCCATAAAAACATTTAACTAATTGCCCAATGTAGATCTAGCCTAAAATTAAGGTGTTTTAGAGCTACATAAGTAATCCAAGTCACTCTTGTGCTACTTAAATTTCTAGAGTTTCATATCCTGATTACATGCTACTTCTAAACAGAGGAGTTTAGGATTATACTTTCAAGGTCAAGCTCTTAACAGCAGTAATGTTTTTGTTGTTGGTAATGACGTCTTCAAATGTTATTATCCTAGGAAATTGCGTATTTCCTCTATTGTTTGTATATATACATTTATGTACACATAAGAAAATATTTGTTATTTTTCCCAATGTTATGGACCTAAACTGTGAAAATCAAGACAAAATGTTAAATGTGAAAATGGAAGCATTCTTTTTTTAGGTTTTAGAAAAACATCAGGAAGTCATACCACCATGTAGTAAACTAAGACATAGGTTGTATTTATAAAATGCCAAAACATACAAATAAGCATGGAAAAAAAATGAGCAACATACGGAAATTTTTTTCCTAGACTATGGAAATTATCTGCAATTTGTGCTTTTTGGGAAAATTTTTAAATTTATGCAGAAATTATTTCTTTCTTAAGGCATTTTAAAAATTAAAATATTACCATAATCATGAATAAGTGATATCTAGTAATGAACTGAAATTTTTGCTGGGAAACCCTCTACATACAATTCTTTATAAACAACTCTTCATGAAATTTCTATTAATACATGATCAGTATTTTAAAGAAACAATGTGACTTAAAAGAAATTGTAATGAAAATAGCATAATTTAGAAAATGATATATCTTAAAGCAAATGTTTCTAAAAGAAATCCTAATATCATTAAGAGCAGCTTGATAAACACAGCTGTTTTCACCTTAGTTAGAAACACCCTGTTTCTCCAAGTTGGTTTAATTGCATCTCAAGTGAAAACATGTTTTGTTCTCATTAAGTGCCATTTTAATTTCTGATTGGAAGTCAGAGGCACCTTAACTGCATGGACATTTCTGGAAAGAAAAAAAACAAGCAGTTTCAAAACATTTGGAACACATAATAGCTTCAATCAGGCAGATAGTAAAATCTTGGGGAATTTTCTGATATATAAGAAGAGTGGATATAAGTCAACTTAGCTTGTGGACATATTTGAAGAATCTTGGGTGATTTTTACTATAGTAAACACAACCTCTGATTAAATCATAAGCCTAATAAACATAATTTCTTGACATTTTGACAAATTACTGGTATACAATTGAATCAAGGCTCTGCTTGTCTTGTGTTTGTCTCTGAAAAAGAGAAAGCTTATTGTTTGTTATGATAATGATTATTGATAAAACACACAAACACACATTCTAGTATGCCCAGGACCATGCTGGTTTATACCTATGATACCAGGTGTAATTCTGAATAGCACCTTTCTTCATTCTCAAATGTGCTTGTATGGGTCCATATGTTATAATCACTCTATTAAAATATAATTTTGTTTGGAGAATTTTATTTGCATTTGGCAATCACTTATCTGGCATTGGTATGCCAGGCATTGAGCTAAAGTTTTCATATATCACAGTGTCATTTAATCTTCACTATAATTCTATAATATCTACCTATCTAGGTAGATATTATTTTTCATTTTTCATTTTATAAATGCATAAATTAAAGTTGAGAATTTTAAAATCCTATATCTTAAAAAGTTACCTAAGATGGTGTCTATACAATACCCTAAGTAATACTAAAACCATTCCAAAAGTTTCAAATGTTTCCAGATATTTGATCACTCCGTATCATTTTATACTATCCCAATAAAATTTAAAAAAAAATTTTTTTTAAAATTCAACTTGCATAGTTTCCCTTTTTTATAGTCTTCTTTTAATAACTCTGAAAATGTTTGGCAAAGAAACAGAAACTTCCCTATTTTTGGCTAAATTAACAGAGCAATCTCTCATTTAAAACTAATTAAGCACTAGTGCTTAATTACTTTTTAGGGAAAAATTTTTAAAAAGTAGAAAGAAGCATATATAGGCGAAGAATATGATGGTTTTCTTAGAAGTACTTACAAGTGACTGGGGTTTTTTTTCCCCTGAATTAGGAAAATCTTTCAGCAGATTACAGGATATTCTCAATTTCTTACTTTCTCTCCCTTTCTCTAGATTTGCTTTTCAGAAATTTTCCTAGGATTCCATGGCACTAAATTTCCACTGAATCACAGACAGTAAGTATCTCCCAAATATGACTTTTTTAAATAAACTTTTTTTTTTAAAGATTTTATTTATTTATTTATTTATTTATTTGGCAGAGAAAGAGAGAGAGAGCACAAGCAGGCAGAGAGACAGGCAGAGGCAGAGGGAGAAGCAGGCTCCCCACTGAGCAAGGAGCCCGATGCGGGACTCGATCCCAGGACCCTGGGATCATGACCTAAGCCGAAGGCAGCGGCCCAACCGAGTCACCCAGGCGCCCTCCCAAATATGACTTTTAAGCCCCAAATATCCAATGGCTATTAATAGACAGTCTGGGGGATATGAAAATAATTACTAAAATAAAAAGCCTAACTTTTACTAGAACAACTTTATACACGTATTATTTGTGGATCTGGTTACCAGGAAACATCCTATGTGGACTGGATATAGAACTGAGGCGAGAAGTAGGAAGGAATGGAACTGCATATCAGTGCAAACTGAGAGACCTGCGAGATAGATTTAAATTCAAGTACATGAGTATCAAAGTCATTGTCAGTCTAAAATGCAAAGATCTTAATTTATTATTGAAAATGGTGATTAAAAAGGTATGCTCTGGATTATTCTCTAAAGTTACAGTTGTCAAATGTGTCAGTCAGTTATTTAGTGGTGGAATCTGCCTGCCATGTTTTTATTCAAATTGTAAATGGAGGCCAGGTTCGGAGTGAGCCATACAATCCTTCACAATATAGATTTCAGTGAAAGTTACCGAGGTTGGGGCAACTGGGTGATGGCCATTAAGGAGGGTGCGTGAGGGGCGCCTGGGTGGCTCAGTGGGTTAAGCCTCTGCCTTCGGCTCAGGTCATGATCTCAGGGTCCTGGGATCAATCCCCGAGTTGGGCTCCCTGCGCGGTGGGGAGTCTGCTTCTCCCTCTGTCTGTCTGCCTACTTGAAAAAAAAAAAAAGAAAATTGTTAAGGAAGGCACGTGATGGAATGAGCACTGGGTGTTATATAAGACTGATGAATCACTGACCTCTACCCCTGAAACCAATGATACAGTATATGTCGACTACTTAAATTTAAATTTAAAAAGAAAGGAAAACATAAAAAGAAGTTACACGGGAACTAGTCATGTGGTGAATTAAAGCCTTGACATTTTATAGCTCCTCCATTATCTATCCAATGCTGAGGAAAAGGGAGAATTACTCTGAAAAAAGAGCAAAAGATAAAAAGATTAAAAGATAAAAGATAAAAAGAACCACATGGCAACCTATGAGTAGAGTTACAAGTTCAATTTTCTCTAATAACTTGTTCACTTACTCAACACTAAACTGCCAGCTTGCCGTGTGCCCTGCTTTGTTCTGTCGTGTAGGGATACAGTGGCAACTGAAACAAAGTATTACACTCCTAAAACTCATACTCTGGCAATAAACAACTAAACTAAATGTATAACCACAGACAACACTTCCAAGTGGTCATAGGTGAAAAATAAAACAGTGAAAGAGGATAAAGAATAACAGAGGGTTGGCTATTTGACACAGCGTAGTCAAGGAAGGCTTCCTTAAATAGGGAACAGTTAAGCAGAGAATTCAATGATGTAAAGGAATGAGTCACACTGAGATCATAAGGAAGCATCTCAAGGAGAAGGGACAGCATATATAAAAGTTCTGCAGCAGGAATAAGCTCGGTACAAGGGAGGAACAGCAAATGGACCAGTGAGGCTAGAGGGGTATGAACAAAGGGATGACAGTAGAAGATGAGGACACCAGAGAGAGAAAGGCAGGGCCAGATCTCGTGGACTTTGAAGGACATGGTAAGAAGTTTGAATTGAATTCTACGTGTGTGAAGTCATCGGGGACTTTTGTGAAGGAGAGTGACATGATCTCATTTATACATATGTATTTATGTTTATTTATTTATTTATTTGAAAGACAGAGGGAGTGAGACCATGAGCAGGAGGGTACAGAGGGGAAGGAATCTCAGGCAGACTCCATGCTGAGCATGGTGCCCCACACGGGGCTCCACGTCACCAACCCCAAGGTCAGGACCCTGAGATCATGACCTGAGCCAAACCCAAGAGTCAGTCGATTAACCAACTGAGCTACCCAAGTGCCCCTAATTTCTATTTTCTAAAGATCACTCTTAACTACTAATGCAGGACAGATTGTAGAGGGAAAGAGTGAAAGCAGGAAGACTAGTTCAAAGTTAATATAATTATCCACTTGAGAGACAGTGGCGAGTGAGCCCGAGTGACAGCAGCCTGGGGAGAAGTGATTTCAGTCTGGCTATCTGTTGAAGGCGGAGCTGGCAGGACACGCTAAGTGAGAATTGTATAGGGGTAAAGGAAAGAAGAGAAGCAAAGAAAGACGACTAGATTTTCACCTGAGCAATTAGGTGAAGAGAGTGACATTTATCGAAATGGGAATCAATTTGGGCAGAGCAGGATTGGGGGTGGGGGTGGAGGAGAACAAGAAATCAAGAATCTGGGGCACCTGGGTGGCTCAGTGGGTTGAGCCTCTGCCTACAACTCAGGTCATGATCTCAGGTCCTGGGATGGAGCCCCACTTTGGGCTCTCTGATCAGCGGGGAGCCTGCTTCCCCCTCTCTCTCTGCTTACTTGTGATCTCTCTGTCAAGTAAATAAATAAAATCTTAAAAAAAAAAAAAAAGAAAGAAAGAAAATCAAGAATCCTGCCTTAGGTGGTTACATCTGAGATGTCTATGTGCCCAAATGCAGATATAAATTGGACACTGCCTGGAGCTCAGGAGAAAGTTTGGAGTTACAGACACAAATTAGAGAGCAATCCATATAAAGACGGAATCTATGATTATGAGACTACATTTCTTAGGTAGAGTGTGTAATTACAGAAGGGTAGAGGACTAAGAATGGAGCCCTGCAGCTCCCCAACATTTACAGGTCAGGAGGAAAAGAGGGAATGAGCAAAGGAGCCTGAGACTCAGAGTAAAGGGATGGAGGAAGAGAATCAGAGAGGTGAGGTATCCCAAAATCCGAGGGAACAAAATGCTTCAAGAAGACAGTAGGTCAGTTGCTGCTGGTTATTTGCCTATGATGAGGTCTTGAGATATTCATGGACTTTCTGCAAGATGGAGGTCACTTTTGACCTTAAGGAGAGCAGTTTTATTGGAGTGATGGGGTATATACTTGATGGGAAAAAGAATGGGGTTAGACAAAGAGATTTGAACACATGTGTTTATCACCTGTGCAGTCTACCCTAGGTCAACTCTGAAATAGTCCCCAAGATACCTTCTAGTATTTACACCCTTGTGTAATATCCTCACTTCAAGTGTATGCTTTTAACCAATAGAATGTAGCAAAAGTGATAAGATGTCACTTTGTGATTAAGTTCCATAAAATAGCGACTTCCATCTTGCTAGCTAACTCTTCATTGCTGACTTAGATGAAGCACGCTGATATATGGAGAGGGCCATGGGACAAGGGACCAAGGGTGATTTCTGGCAAACAGTCACTAAGGAACTGAGTGAGACTCAGTCAACAGCTCAGAGGGAACTGAAACTTCCAATAATGACAGGAGCATGGAATTGGATACTTCTTCCTTTGAGCTTTCACATGAAGAGGACCTGGCAGGCACCTGGACCATAGTCTTACAGGACACCATGATGAGAGGATACAGCTAAGACACACGCAGACTCCAGACCCACAGCGATTCTGAGATAATTCATGTGTGTCCCTTTAATCTGCCAAATTCATAGTAATTTGTTAGAAAGCAAGAGATAACTCATATACCTCTTGAGATGCCACTAAAATGAAGGTGAAGAAAGAAATGATGGATATTGACCCCCAGGAAAAAGAAAGAAAAGCTAGAAGAGATAAAAATAGTAGGTACGACTGGGGCCCCTGAATGGCTAAGTCTGTTGGGCAACTGTTGATTTCGGCTCAGGTCATGATTTCAGGGTCATGAGATTGGAGCCCCACAATCTTAATGGGGAGTCTGCCTGAGATTCTCCCCCTCTACCATCCACCCTGCTCGTGCTCTCTCTCTCCAATAAATAAATCTTTTTTTTTTTTAAAGTAGATACCTTGATATATCAAAATTTTGTGAGATGGAAAGCTCAGATTTGTCATAACTAACTCAGTAAAGCCATAAAAGATGAAACCTATATCCCTATAAAAGAGGAAACCAACAAGAAGAAAGTTGATTCCTGCTGAAGAACCATATAGAGGCTCAAGAATCAGAAGCACCAGAGGGTGCCTGGCTGGCTTAGTCAGTAGAGCCTGCAACTCTTGATCTCAGGGTCCCGAGTTCGAGCCCCATGTTGGGAGTAGAGTCTACTTAAAAAAAAAAAAAAATTAATAAAATTTGGAAGCAACAGGTATATGGAAAGCTAGGGGGACAGGATTGAATGGATGAAAGTATGAGTAAAGAACTTGGGTACACAGATCCACTCTAGGGCCTTGAAAAGCAGATCATGGGGCCTTCTCTCTCGAGCTGGGGGACAGGAAGTTTATTCTCTAAAAATTAAAGCAGAGAGATTTTGAGCTTGGGAGCACAAGGCAAGAGGAGTGCAAATGTGAGGTCTCAGACTGAAAATAGGGAAATCAAAGTTGTCAGAAAGCCGGCAATCGAGCTCACACTCACACACACACACACACACACACACACACACCACCCAGGCTTAAGATGAGAACAGTGTTGTCTTGAAAAATTGGTCCGCTTGTGACAAAAGACTTGCAGCAGCTCCACAGAGGCAGCCTTGGGGCAAGACTGAGCAACTATGGCTCTGGGCTCTTCACTCTACCTCAAGGAATGCAGCATTGCTTGTCTTTCTTTCCTGGGCTCTGGACTCATTAGCTGTGCCTCTGAGGGCTTAGATCTCTACTGCGGGAAGCTAGGACCACCAGGAAAACAGTCTCTCTGGTGCCATCTCAGGGATTCCCTTCCTCTGTTTGGAAACATACATGGCATAGAAGAAGCATCAAACAATTCTTTTCTAAACATCAAGTCATTCGTGGTAAATCCACCTGCACAGCCCAGCTAAGTAACTATGAGGGGTGTTTTGGTTGGTTGGTTGGTTGGTTTGTTCTTTTGGTGGAGAGCATTTTTTCTGGTTGAAATGAAAGTTGAAAACCAGTGATTTCCTTTAAAAAAAAGGGGAGGGGGGAGCCTGGGTGGCTCAGTCAGTTAAGCAACTGCCTTTGGCTAGGGTCATGATCCCAGTATCCTGGGATCGAGGTCCGGCATCGGGCTTCCTGCTCAGTGGAAAGCCTACTTCTCCCTCTCCCTCTGCCTGCTGCTCTATTCGTGCTCTCTCTAGCTCTCTGTCAAATAAATAAATAAAATCTTAAAAAAAAAAAAAAAAAGAAAAAAGAAAAAGAAAACCAGTGACTTCAATGGTAAATCAGATGAAATGTGTAGGGAATCTAGGAATTCATTTCTAAATAATACCAAGTCCATTAGAAGTTAAAATAAATAACATAGTTTTTTTTTAATGAAAAATGATTCTGTTTTTACCAAAGGAACATCATTTTAGTGAGAAGAAAGCATTGGTTTACATTTTTGTCAATCTCTTTAACGTCTGGCTTAATAGAAGACAGCTGGGTCCTCATATCTGCCTCTGCATTCAATCTGTTGCAATATGTTGTTTTGGTTGAATAGATGTAGCAAATCTGGCATCAAGCAGATGGGTAGTTGCAAAAGGGACTTCCTGAACACTCTCAGGACCCCTCGAGGTCCTCGAAGCATGTGCTGAGAATTCTGATGTAGGATACTCCTTTGAGAAATTTACAACGAAAATTGACAAATTGGGTGGCAACTCAAGGAAGGATAAGGTTTGAGGGAAAGATTCGAGTCCATTTGTTTTTAAAGAATAAGGAGAACTTGAGGCACCTGGGTGGCTCAGTGGGTTAAGTATCTGCCTTTGGCTCAGGTCATGATGCCAACATCCCAGGATGGAGCCCCACATCAGGCTCCCTGCTCAGCGGGGAGTCTGCTTCTCCCTCTTCCTCTGCCAGCTCCCCCTGCTTGTGCTCTCTCTCACTCTCTCTCAAATAAATAAAGTCTTAAAAAGAAGAAGAAGAAGAAAGAGGAGGAGGAGGAGGGGAGGAGGAGGAAGAGGAGGAGGGGGAGAAGAAGAAGAAGAAGAAGAAGAAGAAGAAGAAGAAGAAGAAGAAGAAGAAGAGGAGGAGGAGGAAGTAGTAGTAGTAGTAGTAGTAGTAGTAGTAGTAGTAGTAAAAGAACCTAAGGGATGCATGAAAATCTGGTAGGAGGGAAAGAAATAAGAAAGGGAGAACACGAAGACGTAGAAGAGACAAAGGTTGAATCAAGCTCCCCCATGGAGGGCTGGAGTGAAGGGATGGAGAACAAGGTGAAAGGTTAGTCTTGAAAGAGGGAGTGCTAACTTTTCTTCTTGACACAAAAGCATATGGAGGATAAATGGTCTTACAGAAAAAATTCAAGGCAGTAAGAAGTGGCAATTGCTTAAGATGAGGAAATGTAAGGAGCTTTTAGTCTTCTCGGTCAAGAATGGATGGGGGAATATTGTGGAAAGTGAGCAATGTAGGAGCAAAGTTGAAAACTTGAGGAAACATGGCTGTGGGGAAACAAAAAAGAGAAAAATCACAATAACGATTAAATGAGCAGCATTTGTAGAGCTACACAGCACAGTGCTTGGCCCATGCTGGGTGCCCATGAAATGTTCCTTTTAAATAAATGAAAGGGCATCAAAGAAGGGTTCTTGGTGGAGGACACCAAGCAAGATAGCATGGCTCTCTAGTAAACTGTGTTAGTGCTGAGGAAGAGGGGGACTTGGAGTCCAAGATCTGGGTGAAGGCTTGACACACTTCTGCTTCCTTGGGTGATTTCATGGACTCCCAAGGTACTGATTCTCTCTGAAATGGAGTAAACCCAAGTCACATGGGAAATATTCATAATGCAGATGGACCTTTGGACTTGGTCGCCATAAAGTGAATCTTGTAGAGTATCATCACCCTCTTCTGAACATATTCAAACAAGCACCATACTTATTTATACTTATCATCTCGTCCTTATTTCAGGAAATCTCTTTCCAACTGTCTGCCATGTATTTTCTAACAGCTCTCACAATCACATAAAAAATGAACTAAAATGAGAAAGATAGAGGTGAACTGAAGAAGATTTTAGTTAGGCACACCCAGAACCACTGTTAATTGAAGAGGTTAAAAGACCTGTTTTTACTCCACAACTTCTTTAGAAAGCTATGCTTGAATCCATTTATTTTCCTTTTTTCTTTTTTTTTTTTTTTTTTTGAGAATAGCTTAAACTGGAGATACCTTGGTGGCTCATTCGGTTAAGCATCTGCCTTTGGCTCAGGTCATGATCCCAGGGTCCTGGGATGGAGCCTCATGTCTCTCTGCTCAGTGGGGAGTCTGCTTCTCCCTCTCCCTCTGGCCCTCCCCGTCTTGTGCTCTCTCTTACTCTCTCTTCCAAATCAATAAAATCATAATAAAATAAAATATTTTTTTAAAGAATAGCCTAAACTGTTTCTCCTGAAACATTTTTACTCAATTTAAATCTCTGAAGTTATTAACTTTTTCTTCAATACCTGACATAGGTTGAGGTCATTAATTCATAATATTAAAAATAATTTTTTAGACTTAATCTTTCATTATTTCTCTCATGGAAATAAATATTAATGTATCTACTTTGTCTTTCATTTTTATTTTCCCAATTTATTTTCTTATGTAAACACTTTAAAGTACCTTCGTTATTAATTACTTCCGTAAGGAATATTGGGCTTGGTTTGATTGGCACACTGTTATTGTCCCACCATGGGCTTGTTCCATGACCAGGAATAATTCCAATCTCAACGCCTTAACTTCTGCATCTACAGAATTAAATATTGGGAAACTATGCACTAAAAAAGCAAATTACAAAAGATCTATCTGATTCCCAAATTGGCCAATCACTTAGATTTTCCTTATTTATTTATTTGAGAGAGAGTGCATGCATACAGGTGGGGGTGTGAAGGGCAGAGAGAGAACAGAAAAAGAATCTTGATCAGGCTTCGCACCCATTGTGGAGCCTGATGTGAGGCTCGATCTTAGGACCCTGAGATCATGGCTGAGCAGAAATCAAGTAGACTGAGCCCCCCCACTCGCCCCTTGATTTTCCTCATCTTTTAAAATTTTAGGATTATATAGAAAAACTAACAAAGTCAAAAGAATTATATAGCCCTTTGTCTTTATTGCCATATAGATGCAGCCTATAACAATATTTTCACTCTATCTCCATATGACATAATATTATATAAAAAGAATAGTGAGAATAAATATTATTTATGGCTCCTTACTTACTAGATTGCTGGCACTGCGATGAGAGCTTTACATATATCATTCTATTTTAATTTCAAAACAACCCTATGACGTTAGTACTCCCATTTCCATTTTGCAAGTGAAGATCTTGAATGAAGTATGTGATCCAAGTTCATACCAGCACTGAGTGGCTAGGCAGGGCTTGAGCCCCCTCTACTATACACTCTATCACATTGGTTCCATTTTTATTCTTTAGACTACAATGCTGAAGACTGAAAAGTGTGCACGTGTGTGTGTGTGTGTGTGTGTTTACTGCAGAAGAGGAACAGAACAATTAGGAAAATGTGAAAAATAGAAGTAAAACTCTACCCCTTTCATATTTTGCTTTCATGTCTCCAACGCACAAGAAATCCTGGTGGCACAAAGAAGGAAATAAAGATTTGGGGGAACTTCTGACAAAGTTCCTTCGCTCAAATAAGGTGACTGAAAAATTCAAGCTTATCTATCACAGGTTTCAAATCTCTTTGAGTGAAGCTATTCTGTTTGGCTTGGTTTTGGTTGGATCTTGTAGGTCTCTTGTGTTATTGGACAGAAAGCTCTAGGGGTCCTTTCTATCACCAGATCAGATATTTTAATTTAAAATTCAGTAAATAAAATAACACATGTGTGTCACATTACCGTCAGTTTATTTTAGGATCCCCCAGTGGAAATGTGGTTTGTGTAAATCTCTGTTTGTTTCAAATCCCGCATGAAATCTCATTATTATGATTATTTTCATAGATATTCTTCCCTGAAGCCACTTGCTTCTACAAGGTAATGCCTATCTCCTCAAAACAAAATCCTTTATAAATGATACATCTAGTTTAATGAAACACCAGCTTCTAATTTGTAGCAAGAGACATCCATCAAATAAATACATTTAAGAAGTTTGTAATGCTTAAAGTGAAAGTGTCATTTGAGCAAACTAGTCCTAACTACAAAGCTATACCAGGCTTTTTTTTTTTTTTAAACAGTTCCTGCTTTCCTTTACAAGATTTCGATCTGCTCCAGTTACCTCCAGGAGCTCAGTAATTTTTAAAACTAATTTAACTTTAATTCAGTCTAAAATAATAGCCACATTATACGGCAACATTCAAGGGTCTTTAGGCGTGGGTCTATTTCAGACCTGGAAAAAATTTTCAAAATCTAAAAAGCTCTCAAGAGAAAAAAATATTACAATGCTATTATAGTAACTTACTTGTATGGCACCACTCATTATTTAAAATGCCACAGTATTAAAAAGGCTGATATGAGAAACTTATTTATGATTTACTTAAGAACATACCTATCCTCAGTAGTCTACTAGTTCATACATTGAACAAACTCTCCATGAAGTCAACCAGATTTTTCACTATGAACACAATTACGGCGATCACCAAATCCTATTCATATCTTTAAAGTCGACTCTTCTGTTTGTCTGGTTTTGTTCCCCCTCATTTCCTTCTCCTGCCATTACACCAAATCGGACGCTATTCTTTTAACAAATAGAGGCAGTCCCCCCACCCCCAGCTTCCAATAAAACCTTCTGCCTGTGAATTATCTCCTCTCTGCATCTTTATGGAAATAGCCCGTGGGAAACACAGTCCTCAGTGGAGTCCCATAGTCCCCAAATGCCCTGGTCGTTGACAGCCTGGGGCATCTCCAGTCCCCTCCCTCACGGCTTCCTATGCCCTTGCTGTTTGTGCAACTTACATTTTGGTGGGAGTTAAACAGCAGGAACGGGAACCCCGCGCCTCACTCCCATGCTCACTCCACACTTGTCACAGGTCAGTTTGTCACCCCCACCACTGTGATTCGATGTTGCGAGGACTTAGGGGATTTTTTTATGGATTTCAGAATAGAAATCTCCCCTGTCTCTGATCCAGGCACTGGACTTTTTCAGAGGTATGCTGCTGTGGGCCTCGGGGACCCTGGGAAGCCTTCTTGGCAGGTTCTGGCGATGGAAGTAACAAGCATCCTAGCGACAGGTGACAATGTGGTCATTTCACTCTGCCTTGAGATGCTCTTTGAACAGTGAGCCCAATAAGGATCAAAGGAATGAGCACGGAAAGGATATGAAGAACGAATCCTCAGAAGAAAACCTGAAAATCTGTCACCAGCACTGGCCCAGGACAGAATTGTGAATTTTGAAAATAAATATTTATATCTGGTGCTGGCAGCCTCCTTTCCCTTTATCATCTTTTCCTTGTATCTTGACACCCAGATTTTTTTATACCGCACAGTGTTTCCCTGTCCCGGGTCTCATTTCCAGATAGCCCCTGCGTTCCTCCCCTACGCTCCCTCCTGGATTTGACCTTTGCTACAGACCATTTAGACTAGTTTGTGTTTATAGGGTAATATGTTCATATATTTCTGCTTTATCTATTTTATGGGCAATCAGGAAATACAATGTATTAAGCCAAGTGAATATGGTGGGGAAAGACAGTTTAAAGAAATCTTATCTTAGCTCTCCAGTGACCCCATCCAGGCCAGCCCTCTGTCATATGATCTAGCTCCTCCCTATGTTCTTCTAGAAAGAAGATGATCTATGGTTCTAGATAGAACATCTCTATATAACCTCTAGTTATCTCCTGAAATAAATCTCAAGCTTTATGAAGGCCTGCCTTAACCTTGTAAATGTCACAGAGCTAGACATGTTAACATACACACACCAGGAACACGACACTGGTTAACACAATTTTTACCTCCCCCCAATAAATAAATAAAATAAAGGCCTTTGAGAAACACACATAAACACATTATTTATTTATTATTATTTTTTTGATTAAACTTCTGACTCTTAGTCCCATTCCTGCCAAGTGTGGTATCTAATGCAAAGTCTCCCTCTTCTAGCTTTGCTCATGCCCAACTTGGAGGTTCTGTCCTTGGAAGTGTCTAACGGGAGAAATAAACGTCTTTATTACAGAGGAAGAGGTTTTCAAGGAAGTGACTTTAAATGGGGACCTAAAGATAAGTAGGATCTCACGAAGAGTATGGGGAAAAGGACTCCAGACCAAGAAAACTGCAAGAGGCTTGGGGCATTCAAGGACAAGACAAGAGGGCAACACGGCTGGGGAACAGCAGGCTCACTTCAGACTCCCACCATATTGCTGCGTGGGGTAACCGCACAGGCAGCCTGTGCCTGTAGCTCAAACAGGTGAGAGCAGGCGGATGGAGGGAGCGTGACAGGTTTAAACCAAATTGCGTGATTGTATTCTGACCCCAAACTACCCACTTTTACTTATAAAATTACTCAAATACACCCTTATTGCCCCAGATGGTCAATACAGTCTTCTTCTCGGAAGGCTCTCCAATCCTCTAGAGAATACGTTGCCCATCATGGGGGTGTAGCAGTCACTTTCCAAACAAAACCATGAGTTTCTATTCTTGATAAATTCTGTATTCACAATTAATGTAAATTGACAACTCTCCCTTATAGAACAATAAAACAAAATCCGAGCAACCCAAAGTACAGTTTTATTTGAAGCAAGGGCTTTATTAGTCACCTATACATTAAAAACAAAGTTTCCAGTATATCCCATTTTTTATTTTTAAGATTTTATTTATTTACTTGACAGAGATCACAAGTAGGCAGAGACACCGGCAGAGAGAGAGGGGGGGAAGCAGGCTCCCCCCTGAGTAAAGAGCCCAATGCTGGGCTCCATCCCAGGCCCCCAGGACGGTGACCTGAGCCGAAGGCAGAGGCGTTAACCCACTGAGCCACCCAGGTGCCCCCAGTATATATCCCAATTTCTAAGCCTTATCAAATCTTTCCTAGCAATCCACTTGACCGAAATACTTTTTTTCCTACATACTGGCACAAGCCACCATCCATTAAATGATGCTTTGGCATTAAAAAGAAAAACACCCAGATGTATTTGGTAGTGCTCGAAAATCCAGTTCATGTGGCAATAAAATCAACAAAGGCTTACTTTGCCAAATATGCATAACCTATAGTTTGGGATATAATAAAATTTTCCATACCACAATAATCAAAACATTAGTTGTATGATGCACGCAAAATATAAATTGAAGCCTCAAATGTTTTTGAACATGAAGTACATTAGAAACATTGAGTCTCAGAAAAGATCAAATGATACTCACATATGCAAGTGCTTTGAAAATGGTAAAGCACTATAAAATATATCAAGTTAGGTATGAAAGTAATATATACACACATAGCAGAAGCCAAATGTAACCGCACGCAGCAAATGATGTAATGATCCTTATTTGTCTAATTTGCATTTTCAGAAAAGACCGTTCATATGTTACAACAGCAGCTAAGTTTACAACAATTTTGCTTTGTTCTTGGCACACAAAAAAAGGTTAAGAATTTGCAGACAAGTCTTGGCAAAGAGATATTCTGATGCAGCCTTGCCAATCCCTGAGAGCTACAGTATACAGCTGGAAAACGTTTGGAGGTTATGGACGTGTTAGAAAAACTTGCAGTTAGTACTGCTAATCAGTAAAGCAACATCTTCAGGTCATAATTGGGCCTTGAGGGGTATTAAAATAGTTCTAGAGCATTTTATACACTGGTTGGCTATTCCCAGTCCCATTCAGATGGTCTCATTTCTATGTGGAAATATTATTTGAGTTGCAGTAGTAAAATAGTATAACCAGTTCCCTCGTCCATCTAAATATATAATTTGGGGGTACTGAGTGGCTCAGTCAGTTAAGCATCTGCTTTCGGCTCAGATCATGATCCCAGAGTCCTGGGATCGAGTCCTACATCAGGCTCCCTGCTCAGCAAGGAGCCTGCTTCTCCCTCCCTCTCTCTCCCGCGGCCCCTGGTTGTGCATGTGCTCAGTCTCCCTCTCTCTGTCAAATGAATAAATAAATATTAAATAAAATCTTTAAAATAAAATAAATTCGTAATTCGACTTGGAGTACCACATTTTGTACCGTCAGAGATCAACTGGACTATTTCCCCATCACCAAACTTTGTTTTCTCACCCAGAGTTTTACCGATATACATGAAAAAAAGCTTTTTATTCTATCCTCAAAGAAGAGACCAACTTTTTTTGTATCCAACGAGACCTCTGGCTGGACACGTGTATCCGCAGCCCAGACGGGGCGCTTCAGAGGAAGGTGGAACTGGAAACGAGTTTTTAGATCATGCAGTGGATTCCACTGACCCATTACCCCATTTGACAGATAGAGCCTGAGCCCCAGGGGGGCATTTCTAGTCTCCCGGTGTTTCTAGGCCTTTTATTTAAAGTGACAAATCAACTGCTGTTGGAGAAATGATGGTCACATTTTCTGTTTTTCTGAAGAGCTACATGTTGCAAGAATTTTTACTCTCCTTTCCCTTTTTCTTGCTTGTTCAGACAGGATGCACTTCCTCTCTGTCAGCCTGTCTCAGGCCCCACATTCTTTTGCCCCTTATATGGAAAGATTCCACTTGCTTAAACATGTTGAGAAGCACAAATAAAAAGGAGCCGTTAAAAAGATTTACATATATATCATATGCATGAATACCTATACAAAGTTCAGTACATCAATGAGCACAAAGAATTACCTAAAATAAACTATTTTATAAAACAGCTGCCCATGACTTGACTTTAGTCTAGTGTCATTGAAATGGCCTTATTTATACGTATCTCTCTGTCTTTATAAAAGGTCACAATATTATTGTCCCAAGTTTTCCCATGAATCTATCTTCATTTGGATCATTTTAAAATTAAAACAAATAAAAAGAAAAAAAAAACTAGACCAAAATAGACATCCCGACACTATTTTTAAAACAATGTGTTTCTTCTATATCTTTTGGTTGTTTTGAGTTACAAAATAAAATCACACTTATTGTAAATAAATTTGAATAGCACAGGACTATAAAAAGGGAAAAAATGGATATTCTTCCCTCTAACCCATTCAGCTAATCCTCCAGAAGCATCCATTGTATAAAAGAGGTAATATGGTATTGTGTTTAAGATTGTAAATCCTGAAATCAACTTGTCTGGCTTTAAATCCTGGCCTGCTACTTCCTAGCTGTGTGGCCTCGAACAAGTTAACTAGCTTTTCTGTGCTTCAGTCACCTCATCAACAAAAGGCACTAACAAAAACCACTTATTACCTAAGGCTATGGTGTAGGATAAATGAAATAAGGTACCTAGAAGAATGTCAGACATGAAATAAATGCTCAATGTTAGTTGTTATTATCAAGTCCTTTTGAAATGCAAAGAAAAGTATAAGCTATTATAAATTACCTAGCTACAGGAATAAACTATATATTTCAATAAAGCTGGGGGGAAAAAAACCTACCCCCAGCACCGCCACCACCACCAAAAAAAAAAAAAAACCCTGTAAAAAAATAACAACTTTGAAAGAAATTCTTGGGGTACCTGGGTGGCTCAGTGGGTTAAGCCTCTGCCTTCAGCTTAGGTCCTGATCCCAGGGTCCTGAGATCGAGCCCCACATCAGGCTCTCTGCTCAGCAGGGAGCCTGCTTCCTCCTCTCTCTCTCTCTGCCTGCCTCTCTGCCTACTTGTGATCTCTTGTCTGTCAAATAAATAAATAAATATTTTTTAAAAAAATTCTTGGATCATGAAGGTATGATATAAGTTTATATTACATTATTCTGTTACTTCAATGTCAAATTTACTTTAACAGATTATTAGTAGTATTGCTAACTGCCTAAAGTATGAGGTCTACCTCAAAACCTTTTGAAAAGCAGACTTGATTCTGAAATAATCTCAATCAATTTTATTTGAAAAGTAATTCAAAGTAATTAAAAATATCTTGACTAAATACCTATGTTCACATGAGTATGGAGCAGAAATATCTTTCCAGCTGAATTCCAATTCCTCTAGAAGTTTCTCCACTCTCCGTATTCCCCCATAATGCAGTGCCCTTTCTCCCACTTCTTTCTCCCTCTTCCCGAGTTATAAGGAAGGCCAGCTCGGGAGCAGGGAACCTGTGGCACAGAACAACCTGTCCGTGATCGCGTTGCAGCCGCCCACTCGGCATGTACTTGGCATTGAGGAAACCAAAACAATGGCAAGCACAGGACTGGAGCTCCTATGCCAGTCCCAGCCTTCTGGTCCTGGTTCTGTCCATTAACTCTGGTTCCTTAGCAGCCATAACATCACAACGTCCTCACGCTGCACTTTTGCATTCTCGGTCACAGTGGCACACTCCTGACCCGGCGGCTAGCCATCACGTTCTCCTCCGCTCGCAAACCTCCAGAGCACGCCTTTGACTTTACATAGTGTATTTAATGTTCCTACAGCCTTGCCTCATTGGAGAGCTCCTGGGTTTTGATCAGTGACTATGTCCGACTGACTCAAACACAAGCCATGCAAGCCAACTGACAAATCATAATTGGATCCGATTTGCCAAAGTTCCCAAAGCCCCCTGAACGAAAGAGACTTAAAAACCATCTAACTACGGAAGCTCCTTTCAGTTTCACTATGAAACACATGTGTATCATCATGGTCAGAAGTGTGTGTGACGATTGGAGAAATAATGAGAACAAGTGTGTATTTTTATAATATGAAAGAAGAGGTTTTCTACAGAACCTTGGGGCTAAATGCAGCTCTTACTCATAATACATATGTTTCTAAGGAGAATCTGTATCCCACAGAATTACGTGCAAGTGTATGCGCGGAGTGTACGTATTGATGAGAACCAAGAATGAGGAGGCAAGGTCATAAGTTTGCTTACCGTGTCTGTTGATAAAAATCTGTTATGTATTTGCCATAATTGTTTGAACATGTACGTCTGGTTGCTCTGCGATTTGGAACAGTTTCCATCTTATCTGGTCTAGCTGATCAAAAATCTCGTACATAATTTAAATATTTCAAATATATACCGTCATTTCCTCAAAATTGATTTCAAATCCTTAATCTTTGGGACTGGTGAGAAAATTAACATCAGTCAGTCTTTTTAGGATCCTCTTCCCAGCGATTTTTTTTTTTTCTTTTCCAGGATACTGGGCGGACAGACAGCAGGAGAACTGAGGAAACCCTTCAGTCCTGAAGTATGCATCCTCTCTGACTGCTGAGGAGAGGCTAGGTCTCAGTGTGCATGGTGTGCTGTGGTGTGGTGTGGTGACCGTTGGTGGTTTGGGGCGACAATTTGAGCCTTTTGTGTGGCTATGAGTGAAGCCAGCAGTGTCAGCATAAACAGTCATTTCTTGTCAGAGGTCATTCTTCCTGTTCTCATCTGTCCTCCATCCCTCTTTCGCCACCATTCCTGTTAATGAGGTGAACCTGTTCATTAAGGTCCTACAACCCTACTCTTTAGGGTCCTACAGCCTTGGCCGGGTATCTTACTGTCTCCTTAGCAGCATTACCCAAGAATGGAGTGTGAGTCTTTTATTTGCTCTCCCCACAACCCTGTAAACACTCCTCTCCTCCTTCTTTCCAACTTACTAGAATCTTCTAAAAAAAAAAAAAATGTCCAGGATAGCCATGTTATTTCACTTGTTCTGACCAAGACACTTTTCCTATAGTTCGGAATCTTCTCTCTCTTCTGGGGCTAAGCTGGAGGAGGGAAATAAGCCAAAAAACAGAACCTTACAGGCCATGACACATTCCCTCCCTCCAGCAGTAATTTCAGGGTCTGAATGAAAGGAAAGTAAAAGGATCAGACATTAATCTCTGAAAATATTAACTCCCGCCTCCCACCACCACCATACACACACATCAACCGGCCAAGGCATCATAAATATTAATGACTTGCAGGAAAGGAGCACGGTTCAAGGCAAGTGTACAAAGGCCTTTTCAGGATCCCCAAGCTCAAGTCCAAAATGAAACTCACAAATGCATCCTCCTCAGTTAAATTCTCCTCTGTCTTTTCTTTTCTCTATTTCTATTAATAGAATCATCAGACAAGCAACGTACCAAGCTAGAAATGTTGGTGTCACCTCCTGCTTTTTCTCCTCTCCCTTATTCTCGTCTATCCCTCAAATAACAAATCATCTCCAATCTAATTTGGTGACAGCTTCCAGGCTTCCCTCTCAAGCCTGCTGCCACTCTGCCTTCATCTGGCTCTCTCTGTTTTGAAAGTTTTAAGTATTCTCTTAGAGTACAAAGTAATATTTGAATACTACAAACAATTCAAACTGTATCCAAGTCTAAAAAAAATAGACAGTGAGAGCCTCCTAATAATTTCATCTACCAGAATGACAACTGTCAGCATTTTGATACAAATCTTTTTCATATGAATACAGCCAAATAGAAAAGTTTGTTTTTGTTTTCACAAACATGAGTTTATATTGCAGATACCACTTTGCAATCCTCCCCTTAGTTTTATGGAGATGTAATTGACATACAGCGCTCTGTACCTTTAGAGTATACAGATGGCATAATGACTTCCATATATTATGAAATGAATACCACATTTAATCCATCATCTCAAAAGATACAATAAAAAAAAAGAAAAGAAATGGATTTATCCTTGGGATGAGAACTCTTAGGTTTTACACTCTTTTTTACCCGCATTTTACTTACCCTCATTTTCTCAAAGCTGATTTCAAGTCCTTACCATTGGGACTGGTGAGAAAAGTAACCTCAGTCTTCTTAGGATACTTTTCAAACATACCATCTCTTTTTAAATATACCATACAGCAATGTGAACTATAACCATCATGTAACAGATTACATCTCTAGTATTTATCTTGTCACTGGAAGTTTGTAGCTTTTGACTACCTTCATCCAATTCCCCCCTGTTTTGCAACTTACCAAAAAAAAAAAAAAATCTTATATTGTGGACATCTTTTCATGGTAGGACATATAGAGCTACAATTCTTTTCATTGGGTGAAAAGTATCACTTTGTTTAGCATATCACAATTTAATCCACCTTATCTGAATGGACTTTTGGGTTTTTACGCTACTGAACACCTCTCTACCTATATCATTGTACCCTTGAGCAGAGATTTCCAAAGGATTAATAAAGACCAACAAATTACCTTTCTGAAACAGGGTATATTCCCACTGAAAGTGCATGAAGGTGCTCCTCATTATTCTTTGACTGAATTATTGCAACCTAATCTTAATTGTTTTCTTTGTCAACAAATTCTCCCCACTCTGACTTATCATTTTCATGGCCACCAAAGTTGTTTTCCTAAAAAGAATGGAAGCAGATCCTAACAGTTCTTACCTTAGATGCTTCTGTCAGATCTCTGTCACCAAAAGATGCTACTGACCCCTGAAATGTTCCAATAGACTGGCCTGAACCTACCATTTTAATTTCTTCAGTGGACACTGCCTCCTGCAAATCATACTTAGGACATTAAGAATGTGTTCATTCGGGGCACTTGGATGGTGCAGTTGGTTAAGTATCTGCCTTCAGCTCAGGTCATGATGCTGGGGTCCTGAATTCGAGCTTGGCCTCTGACTCCCTGCTCAGCAGGGAATCTGCTTCTCCCTCTCTCTCTGCACCTCCCCCTGCTTGTGCTCTCACTCTGAAATGAATAAATAAGTCTTTTAAAAAACAAAAAGAGAGAAACTTCTGCTCTAGCATAATTGTGATGAGTTACAATGAAGGAGACCAGGTCACCCTGAAGGGGACCAGAATGTGCTGCCCCAACACATGGCACTTTGACATCAGGATTACTTTGAGCTGAAGACTACTAAGAATCAAAAGATGCAGGGCGAGTTTTCTGCCCTCCCTTCTCTGCCCGAGGCAGGGCATACATTTCCCTTTGAGGAAGGTGCTCCCTCTGTGCCATACCAAGAAAAGTGACTCTTCTCATCTCAGAGGACAAGTCAACCCCAATATGAGTTTGTATAAGCAGACCTGACTAAAATAGCCCTTCCCATCCATTAGCTTCCCCCATATATTTCCCAGTCACTTCCCTACAGTTTTTCATCCTTTGGAGTCCAAACCCTCTCTCATTCCATAAGAGAGATATATAAGTCCCAGACCTTGATACCTCTTTGTTTCACTTCTTTCCTGTGAACTACAAGAACACATAAATATTTTAAAAATTGCCTTCCCCCCAACCCCTACTGTTAATCTGTCTTTTGTTAGTCTAATTTGGAGTCCTAAGCAAGTAGAGGAAAACTTTCTCCTCCCTGACAGTTCTGACATGAGGATTCCTGGGGACTGGTTGGGATTCCCACTCACTCAGTAACCTGTTGCTGAGATCTCCAGACCCCTAACCAAGCCAGCAAAGGTAAGTGTTCTTGCCAAATCAGCCTCTTGGATTTCAGCTCAGAGTCTGGTGGAGGAAGAGCAGTAAGAAACTCGCCTTGTGTTTTTCCTTCCAACGCTGGATTGGCAGGAGAAAGTGTTTGTAAGAACCAGCATGTTGGGTATTCGTAACTCTTCTGACTTTTAGTTTGCATACTTTCATTATTGATGCTGTCCCTCTTGGAGAGAGCTGTCATTTTCTTGTCTCTGCTTTTTGTGTTGGTCATCAGAGGGAGGAGAGTAATAGGGTAAAACATATGCAGAAGACCCATGAGCCTGTTGTTTGAGCCTGTTGACCCATGAGCCTGCTTACAGTTTTCACTGGACCAGAATCTGTTTGGATAAACTTTGCTATAGGTCACTATTTAAAAAAAAAAAAAAAAAAAAAAAGGATGAGGTTCTTTTGTCTTGATTTGGGTCCTGAGAGGTTGGCTTAGGTCTAGGACAACATTCTCTCTGGTTTCCCACCTACTGGGAGTGCAGGTCATTGGGTCTGCCTCTGGAGGTAACTAGCTGTCTGGTTAGGGACTTGAGACATAAGGAACGAGAGCATCACTTTCCTTCTAAAGGTTTCAGCTCTGGCGGGGGGGTTTCAGCTCTGGCGGGGGGCCGTGTTTGGGAGGGGGGGAGTTTGTCCAAATAAGGATCTTAGCCCATAAAGGGCCCTTGTCATCTTTTTCTCTGCTGCCTTATTAGTGCTGGGAAAGTCCCATGTCAGAATGGTCTGCCAGGTGTGACAGATTAGCAAGTCTGGGATTGGAGGCCTCTCACTTGGTGGGAGCCTAGAGACATGTGTTTTCACCAACGCCGTTCTTACTGCCCGTGCCAAGAAAGGTCTCTGTTTCCTTTCTCTTTGGCTTTCTTAAGGAGTGACTTTGGATCATTGGGTCTGTATCTTCTGCACCCTCCTTGGGATGCCTCTTGTAGCCATGATTCAGTCCTATAAGGCTTGTTGGCTTTGGGTTATATTTTGGAATATACCTTTAGAGATCCTAAATCATTAGTAGCCAGATGACAGTCTTTGGATCTGGAAAAGTTTTTATATTTAAAAGAATTTTTAGGGGCTCCTGGGTGGCTCAGAGGGTTGAAGCCTCTGCCTTCGGCTCGGGTCATGATCTCAGGGTCCTGGGATCGAGCCCCACATGGGGCTCTCTGCTCGGCGGGGAGCCTGCTTCCTCCTCTCTCTCTGCCGGCTTCTCTGCCTACTTGGGATCTCTCTCTCTGTCAAATAAATAAATAAAATCTTTAAAAAAAAAAAAGAATTTTTAGAAAACTTTCACCCTAAATAAATGTCTTATTGGTACCTGTAGGAGGATCCAATTGAAAGAAGGGGGGAAAGAAAACCAACCTAATATCATGGTTAGCCTAAAAAGATTCCCTTAACAAAAGAGCAGAAATCAGATTTAGAAAAACTTAAAATTCCACCACAAACACCGCCCCTCCCCCAACTCCTTTTATAATATCAGCTTAAGAAAGCTTAGGCTGTCAGGAGAATTTACTGTTTGTCCCAGAAAGAGCAAAAACAAAAACAATAAAACCCAGAAAGAGACAAATATGCCTCCAAACTCCTTCTTAGAACTACTTGAAAGCTTGTCCCCTTTCTCTCCTGCTTTGAGATGTAAATCTTCTACCACCCAGGACTGTCTGCTCAAGGACGGGAGCCATCTCCCTGAACTGTAAGCCTCTAGGGGAACAACTTCGGCTCCCAGTCCAAAGAGCAACTTGCTTTAACTTCTCAGTACACTGAAACCACCACCTGGGATTAAAGTCACAGCCTCCACAAACCACATGTCCAAGAAAAATCTTTAAAGTCTTCCCCACAAATACTGGTAAAGGAAAAAAAAAAAAAAAAAAAGCTTTTTATTGTGGGACGCTTGGGTGGCTCAGTCATTAAGCATCTGTGTCTGCCTCTGGCTCAGGTCATGATCTCAGGGTCCTGAGATCAAGCCCGGCATCGGGCACCTTGCTCAGTGACAAGCCTGCCTCTCCCTCTCCCACTCCCCCAGCTTGTGTTCCCTCTCTCGCTGTGTCCTCTCTCGAATAAATAAAATCTTAAAAAAAAGAAAAGTTTTTTTTTGAGCATATTGAGCAGGTGACTGACTTGGTCCATTTGCCGTAAATATAATTAGGATTTTAAAAAAAGACAAAAATGAGAACCAACACTTATATAAATTAGTGCATTTTGTGTCTCTATACGTATACCTGACCCATGGCCAAAATCTTAAAATTAAAAAAAAATTTAAATCTCTATTTTACGTGTATGTATGAATGTATGTATGTATGGTACATATATGTGATATTTTCTTATCTCTGGATGGCATTACCAAGTTAATAAAGGAGCACTATTCTAAATCAGCTTAGAAAAAGCTAGGCACTTGTAAGTTAAGTATTCTTGGAACTCCCAGAAATATAGGTGCTAACTCAAATGCTTTTCTTTTATGTTTTTTATTTTTTTTTTAAGATTTTATTTATTTGATGGAGAGAGAAGAGACAAGCGGAGGGAGCAATAGGGGAAGAGGGAGAAGCAGGTTCCCAGCTGAGCAGAGAGCCTGATGTGGGGTTCCAACTCAGGACCCAGGACCCTGAGATCATGACCTGAGCTGAAGGTAGATGCCCAACCAACTGAACCACTCAGGCGTCCCTCAAATGCTTTTCAAGTTCATGTGATCTAAGATAATCTTTCTTGAATAAAACCAGTTCAACAGTATTGATTTAATAAAACATCTTCAGAGTTGTCAACATTAAATATAATAACCATTTACATCTTATTGTACTTGAGTTTACTAGTCAAATAAGCTGACATAACTACTAGATGTTTAAGATGACAAAAGTTATATATTTGATTTTAATCAAATCGAGTCACTGTTCTGACAAATTTCATTTTAGGAATAACTGTGTCTTATGATTGTATCAGCTTAAAAATAACTTCCCAGAACTTTTTGGTAACTTGAAAACTTAAAGTTTTTTGATGTAAGTTTTCAACTTATATCAAGTTTTGGTAACTTGAAAACTTAAAGTTATATTAAGTTAAAGGACAGCTATTCACTGAATATCTAGATCATTACCAAATAAGATAAAATACTGAAATATTACCTACTAAACATAACTTCATGTTTATTTACTTTTGGCTTCTTAATTTTGCAGAAAGACTAAAATATGTTAGTAAACGTGTTCTTTTGCCACACTAATACGCTTTACTATGAGGTAACGATCTTTAGACACTATCAAATCGTGTATTCATAAATTAGCTCGTGTATTCATAAATTAGCTCATCTAGTACAGAATGTGGATCACAATAGACAGTTTCCAATTGTGCACCTCTTAGTTTTCACTAGGAATTAAGGCTACTGAGAGTTAAGAATTCTAATAAATATATGTAAATAAACTATAGGAATAATAAGAATGAAGGGGGGGGAACCTTGGTATACAAAGTATACAAGGAAAGTATAAGATGTGTTTTTCTTGAAAAAAAGAAAAAAGTAATTTTGCCCTACAGTAGGTTAGAGGTCATTTAAAGCCTATTCCAGAAGGATAAAGTAGAAAATGGACAAAAACCTGAACAGATATAGAAAATTGGAAAGGATCTGTGAAAAAAGGAAAGAAAAGGAGAAAGAGGAAGAATCTTTTTTTTTATTTATTTATTTTTATTTTTTTTTAAAGATTTTATTTATTTATTTGACAGAGAGAGATCAGAAGTAGGCAGCGGCAGGCAGAGAGAGAGAGAGAGGAGAAAGCAGGCTCCCCGCTGAGCAGAGAGCCCGATGCGGGACTCGATCCCAGGATCCTGAGATCATGACCTGAGCCGAAGGCAGAGGCTTAACCCACTGAGCCACCCAGGTGCCCAGGAAGAATCTTATCTTGTGAGGTCAACTTGGCTAAGATTGAATGGCTCTATTTATAAGATTTTTTTAAAAAATGAGCCCAATAGTGTGCTGATGTAAGAGTTTGGCTTGCTTTCTTTGCTAAAATAATAAAATTGTGTTGGATTATTAGTCTCTTCTTTTTAAAAAAATTTTATTGATTTCTGGTCTATTCTTCACAAAAGATTGTGAAGATTGTGAAATACAGGTTCTTTCTTTACTTCTTGAGTCCTCAATGTAGGAAATAAAGATTCTGTGTTCTTCACATTGCCTTTATCATAATGTCTTTGATTATTTGAGAAAATGGAGTCTTCTCAATGTTGAAATTGTTAAGTTCTTTTTGCTTGTTCTTGTTTTACATACCATGTTATCTTCTCTATTTATCTTTAGAATATTTTATTTTCACTTTTGTTAAATAATTGAAAACTTAGCAATGCGTCATAGTGATCTGTGTTCTCATTTGACTGAACGTTCAAACCTTTTGACATTTTAGACAACTTCCCTAAATCGAATTCTAAATGAAGTCTTCCTGACCTTTGTGACATTGGCATTTCCTAGACAGTCCCAAAGGCCAATTTTCATGAAATTAGGCTTATTTTGCAAAGAAAATTATCTTTGATCAAAATGAGGATGATTGTAGAGGAAATTTTGAGTTTCAATAGAAAACAATTCACTTTTGTGGGTGCTCATTGTTATCGAGCTACTTTCACTCCTTTGTAAATGGGATCTTGCCATCTTGCAATTAATGTCTCCAATTTTCTCCCACCCTCCTAACTTAGCATCAATGAGGACTAAATGTGCCCTTTTCCTGAAGCTCCGCAAGTTCAAAGAATTTATCACCATGATAGTTTGGGCCACTCGGGAAGTTTACCAGAACTTGGTCCTGGAGCCTCCAGGACATAACCATGACTGTGAGACCACCATTACTATCCTCATTCTGCCCTCTAAAGAGACTTCACACCCAATATATAGAAATCTTCTTGACTGGCCTCTGGACTCAAAAAACTGGATTAATGCTCTGCTCCAACCAGGAATCTTTCTTTTTCTTTTGTTTCCATAGAAATGCCCCTCATTGCCGAGTTGTTCACACCATATAAAGGTCCAACTTCAGGGATACCCCACCCCTACCTATACCACTGCCTCCAGAAATGAGACAGAACTATTTAACTAAACTGACCTATTCCCAAGAATAGGTTTAATTTGAATACGGGAGAATGCACTTATATTTGTTCTATCTGCTTATTTATTCTTTTTCTAATCTGTGTTCTCCCCCCTGGCAGATCCCTTAACCCTCAGCTACTAACCCCTTTCTCTTTTCTCTATAGCTACCAACTAGGCTTTTGATGTGTGAAAATTGCTCAAGTTTCAGGTGGGAGATGAAGAGATCAAAATATGCCACCCCAAAATACCAAAATATTCTAATTTGGCATAAGGACTATTTTGACCTGAAAGCAATTGAAAATCAACCGATGCAGATGTTCTCTGTCTTCCCCTTCCCTACCTGAAAGAAGTAAGGCATAAATTTCCCTCTGAGGATGATGTTTCCTACCATGCTACCCCTCAGCCCTCACCCTAATACCAAGAAGAAAAAATGACTCTTATCATCAAAGATATGGCAAGTCAAGATGTGTTTTCATAAAAAGATCTTACTAAAACAATCCTTATCTTCTATTAGTTGCCACTATATATATCTTAGTTACTTACCACAACCTATCCTCCCTTGAAGTCTAATCTCCTTTTCCTTTGTTAAGAAGGGTATACAAGCCCTCAAAGTCTAACTCTTCTTTGAGTTTGACTACTTTTCTGTGAACTCTTATCCACACAAATATCTTCGGTTTAATAAAGGAATAATAAAAATTGTGCCTTAACTCTTGTTAATCTGCCTTTTGTTATTCTAATTCACAGGCCCCCAGTAGCAGAATCTAAGAGTATAGAGGAAAATATGTTCATCTCCAATGGCCCCCTTGCATAATCTTTCATACCCAGATGAAAAGTGTACATTTGTTAGTTCACTGGTCAGCTATGTGTATAGCTTGTGATGTGGGCCAGAACAAGGTCAACTGTTTGGTACTGGAAGCTGCCTGAATTTGGATCTTTATGGCCCCAAAGCCTCTGAAAATACTAGTGGAAATAGAGCAACCTGTAAGTTAAGAAATTATAATTATGCTGAATTTAAATTCCCCAACATCTTCGGTGTTAGAGATTTAGATATTTCTGTTAAATTGCTTATGGTGAGACTCATAGGTCAATTTGAAAATTTAAAAATTATACTATATGGGCATCTGGATGTGAAAATATGATATTTGAACCAAAAGACACAGAACCAAGATTCCATCCTTAACTCTGACTCTTCTTAACTGTGTGATTTGGGGCAACTTACTAAAAGTCTCTGAATTTATTTCCTTATGGGGAAAAGAGGAATAAGAATTTGTATTTGCTTTTCCCATGTTACAAAATGACAGTAGGGATCAAATGAAATGTATGCATGCAGATATTCATAATCACGTACTAAGTAGAACTTTGTTTTTAATATAGAGAGGAAAGGCGTTCTAGGCTTGTTGACTCTACACTTATTTTTTTATTTTTTATTTTTTTTAATATTTTATTTATTTATCCGACAGACAGAGATAACAAGTAGTCAGAGAGGCAGGCAGAGAGAGAGGAAGGGAAGCAGGCTCCCTGCTGAGCAGAGAGCCCGATGCGGGGCTCCATCCCAGGACCCTGAGATCATGACCTGAGCCGAAAGCAGAGGCTTTAACCCACTGAGCCACCCAGGCGCCCCTGACTCTACACTTATTAAATTTAACTCAGGAATTAAAATAATGATAATAAGGCAAGTGAGTCCTAATAACATATGGTCAGACATTTAAAAAAAGTGTGAGAACTCAAGTGAGAGACAGACCCTACTTGAGTCCTTGTACCTCTTTTACCCACCTTGCTACGCACCTTCCTTTCTCATTTTAGATTAAAATCTGGCAATTTCTAAAGTGGTCAGGGGCTTTCTATGGCAGGCTTATCAGATAAAAAGTCAGCTCAGACGGAATAACAAAGCAATTGCTTTTCTAACATCTAGTACTTCATTAACTACTATTTAGGGGAAGAGCTAAAACAATAGAAAGCTGCAGAGAAATTTGCTAACATCTTTAGGACTTTTCTGAAAAAGCTAAACCAACTTTAGTGGAGGATTTCATTTCCCTATTACCTGGTACTATTTTTCCGGTTTAATATCATATATCTTTATAAAACTCCGGGAGGGATCTTTTAAAATTGTTATAAATGTATTGCATTCCATCAGACCACTGCAGAGTGGTTATTGTCCTCTGAAATAACTGGTCTGATGCAGTTCCCTGAGAAAGGCTGATTTGATGAATCAGAGATAGTAATCTGAGAAGTGGGATAGACCGCCCTGGGAAGGTCTCTTTTCCCTGGCCACTGCCAGCCACAATGATCAGTGTTACCCACTGACTCTGTTTCAGTGTTGAAGCAAAGAACCAAAGGGCAACCATTGCATCAGAACCACAGATGCAATGGAAAATTTTCCATTTTCTTCCATTTTGTTTGTTACAGTGTACTTTATGTTTACAACTCCTAAGGAATGGTTAACATGTCGGCAAGCTATTCCCTGGCTAGGAAACATATACAGAACCAGAATGACATACTTTGTAATTTTACGCATTATATTTGCGGGCTTGGAAACAGGGAGTATATGAAATTTCCTGCTAAGGACAATGAAGCTGGATGTTCAGGCACAAGAAGGAGCTAAAAAGAATTATTCAGTAATTGCCCAGGTGAAACATCAGT
The DNA here is from genome assembly GCF_963455335.1 of Martes martes. NCBI lineage: Eukaryota > Metazoa > Chordata > Mammalia > Carnivora > Mustelidae > Martes > Martes martes. The sequence goes on along the minus strand of NC_137889.1, from coordinate 29,149,642 downwards.
CTGAGTAAATCGGGATATTCATTTTCTGAAGCTCTTATTTTCATTAAAAGATAAGTTTTTTAAATTTTTATTTTTATGTGACTTTTATTGTCTCCATCTGGCTTTTTATACATGGCCACTAAATGATTTTTTAGGGGAGGGGTCAATTTGGCCATTTGGGCTTTTTTTTAATCATGGCTGATCACTACGTGATCAATCAAGTGAACAGAATAACTCCTTGATCCTCTTCCCCACGGAGATACGCATCTTTTGTCCATTTCATCCAGGTGGGATTTTTAAAATATCAACAAATGAGTCACTACAGCTGTGTTTTGAGACATGGTGCTGTTTAGATGTGCAATTATATTGTGAAATTTAAGGAGCAGATGAAAATAGGATACATAATATCAAAAATTAATATGAATTTGAAGGTGTATGGAAGAAATACACCAAAATAGTAAAAATATTGAAAATGATTTTCTCTAGTGGGGCAATTATGGGTTATTTATAGTCCTTGGTAGTTTCCAAATGTTCTGCAATAAACATATATTACTTTTATAATCAGAAAAAGAAGTCGGCTTTATAAGGGAAGCATATAAATAAGCTTTTTAAGGGCAAGAACCACTTCTATTCATCTTTGAATTCTTCACGGTGCCATTTAATTGGAGAAGTGTTTTATTATTGTAAAAGCCACTTGATTACAACACAGCATTTGCCACAAACAAACAGGCAATTAGAAAAATATATTGCAAAACGAAGTGATTGCTTATCAACACCTAAAAAATCCCCTCTGCATTTCCCCTTCCATTATTCTGTTATGTCCCTGCAAATGCCTTTAAAAGTTCTTCTTTAAAAAAAAAATGATGGATTTATAACCACAGAATCTCAGGATTGGAAGGGAATTTCAAGATCATATATTCCAACATCATCCGAATTATCCAGCTGAAACCCGAAATCCTCTTACCTTTCAAGCCAGTTCATTCTTGCAACTTCAGCAAAGTTAACAGCAGCTTTTTAAATATCTCTTACACAATTTTTTTCCCCCCTGACAGAGAATAAAGATGCTTGGGATGGATTTTGTGTCATTATTAGTAACAAGGACTCTACTGTACCAAACCCGTTGAGGGATGAAAATTACCATATGGCTAAAGAGCCCAGCTTCCAATAAAGCGTTTTCAGGGATGTAATGGTGTCCACGTGAAACTCATCACCCTTTTGAGCCTCTTGGTCTTTCAACCAATGACCCAGAAGAAGCACTCCTCCATCTTAAGTCGCAAAATCACTTCCATTATTTAATTTTTGACAAAGAAGAAATAATTTCACCTGCAAGTATAAAAAGTAGCTGTGCTCGGCCAGTCACTCCAGAGTTTGTGATGTTCTGAGGTATGAATGGGAGCCCGGAGAGGGCCCTGCCCACTAAGTGGTCTGTTCAACAGAGCAAAACCAGACTCTCCTTAGTCCTTCTCCGTGGGCCTCAGAACCCTTCACGGAGCCGCTTAGTTCAGCTGTTTGAATGGGCTGAAAGTCACTAGAGTCTGGTGTCTTACATGATTTTTAGAGCATGATGAGCAAGAAAAGAGGCTTCTGGCTCCCAATAAAAACCCAAAGCTTCCCACCTCCTCCGTAGATACCTAATTGAACACACAGAAGGACTCGTATTACCTCCATTTGGGTGGAATGGTGACAGGGATGTTTCTACTGGAAGTCAGTCGCAGTAGAGTTTGTTTTCAAAATGAAGCAGCAAGAGAGCTCTTTCTACCTTGGATAGAAAAGCTAGGTTTTAATTAGAACCCTGTCACCACCCTATTATCATTACCTTTTTGGTCATGCTACTGCCGTGTTATCAGAAACACTTCAAACACTTGTTCATAGGGTTGACCCAAAACACAGTGTTTCTAAGCTCCCCTCACCCCCTCTCCACATCACACCCTCAAAAACTTATGGAATGAAATGTGTTTAATGAAACAACTGCTTAGCTCCAGGAAGCACAGGTCTAAGAAATTTGGGCTGTGACAGTACAGAGCATCCTAAGGGTTGCAAGTAAGTGAAAATAGAGGGGCGAACACAACTGTTTGAGTGCAAGGCCAGAGAAGAAGACCTGCTTAAGATAGTTCTTGGGTCCATGCACTTTCTTTTTGCCTCAGAAGTTCTCATATTTTAGAGTTTATTTTCTTGAAAAACAAAGGACTGGCTCTAAAATCTTTAAGGCATGCGTGTCTGTAGCGTGATTATCAACCCTTCCTTTGGTATGTTTCATAGGCGAAGCTAAGTGCTGCTACCATCCAGATCTGGAGGGTCCTGGCAGAGATTTTGTGGGTGGATGTGTGCCTTCTCCAAAATAAAAACAAAAACAAACAAACAAAGAACGGTGAAAGAGAAGGGTTAAAAAAAAAAAAGAGTAAAGGCAAAATTCTGGGAGCATTGGTGCCTGGAAGAAACTGAACACAAGGTTGCAAAACCAAATGTCAGGCAGGTCAACTGAAAATAAATCTATCAGGGACTCGGCCTCCTGATGCAATGCTGTGGCCGAGTAATTAACTCTCATACCACTTAATTCCACAAGGATTTGCGAGACACCTCTAGTATGTGCTCAGCACTGGGCTAGGCCCTGATGAATCATAGAGCTAATCTGATTCCCATGACTATTGGGGGAGAAAATTGCTTTTTTGCATCCTGACTCGGGTTTTTATGTCTCAGCTGGATAAACGTCTCTGATGAGTGAAATAATTATAGGGAGCACCCACAAAAATGTAGATTTATGCATTAAAAAACCTATTAATACTGGTATTTCTTGGTTATGTAGTGCAATTGCTTTGATACCATCAGAATTTAGTCCAATTTCCCCCCTTTTCAGAGAAGAAACAGTGGTAGATGTTTTGTAGCATGGGAGGGAGAGCGATAGCTCACCCTACTCCCAGATAATCCCCCAAAAAAGCAATTCCTGTGTGTATTCCTTGGGCCAGAGGATGTGACTCAAGTTCAGGAAGGTGTTGCCCATAGACCCAAATATGCTATGGTGGATCTTCCATTGTGCATATGGGCAGTCCACATTCATTGCCCTGGATATAATACATAATGCCCAGAGACATCCTTGCAGTCAGTTGGGATCGCCTTTTCCACTAGCATCTGTGCATGAGCCGGGGCATGGGCCTGGGGATCCATTCGAAGCCAAACGACCCGGGAAGATAGCACATGGTATGTATCCAATCATACGAAGGTGACCGAGCTGAAGGAAAAAGAAGCTTCTATTTCGTTTGCACAAGAGAACATTCTGGCCCTATCCTCCTGGCCTCAAAAATAAGTTAATCTGCTTCTGCTCTAGTCTCCTATTATAACAATTAAGGAGTAAAGCATCTTCTTCTACATGGTAGGAGTGCTTAGAAAATTTATGTTAAGTAGTCATTTTTTACGAACATACCGGGATAACAGATTCAAATACTTATCTCCTTGATTAATTCACATCCTCTATGTGCTGTAATAAAATAAGACCATTCTTCTGGTTGAATGGGTTCCTTACAATTAGTTCCAAAGGTACTAATTGGAGAGAAACTAAAAGAAGTTTCAGAGTCATTGGAATAATTATGTTGGCATCAAATAACTGATCATCTGTATGGGTCTGACATTACGCTAGGCCTTTCAGGGATCTTTCCCACCTTATCTTCCCAAGATTAGGGCAAATGTTGCTACTCCTATTATACAGATTACTTAACACTGATACTAAGGGTTGGTCGGGACTCCCTGAGAATAAGGAAGAGAACAAAATTAGTCCCCTCAAAACATCTGTAAACATTGACCTTTGATTTGCTACGTAGTCTTCTGATACCATCAACACAGTATACCAAGAACGACCAAGGATAAAATCTAAGATCAGGAACTGTGGTGTGAAGTCAAAACAGTGGTGCCGAATGGTGATGGGCAGGTAGAGAGTGGAACAAGATAGACCAGCACCCTGCCCAAACAGAATGGGTGTCCTTGCACTCTGCCGTTCTGATCTTTGTCCACGTGGCCATGAGCGAGCGTTAACTGTACTCCTGCAATGTATTTGGTATCGGTGATACCTACGGGATGCTTTGACCCTAACAGTTGCTGAAATAACACGGATCCACTATTATCTACTTCAAAAATCACACACTGACTCAAGAACAGTCCCTCAAGTCATCATACCCTAATCCCTATTCATTCCCACGAGGCACAATTCTAAAACTTGAGAGCACATCAGAATCACCCAGGGGGCTTATTAGAACACAAGCTGGCCCAAGCTCCCGAGCCTCTGATTCAGTACGTCGGAGGTGAGGCCCAAGAATCTGCATTTTTAACATGTTTCCAGGTGATGCTGATACTGCTGACCCGGAAATGACATTTTGAGGTCCTTATAGGCTTACACGATTTACCTGTATTTAGAACATCCAAAGTCAGAAATTACCAAAGAATAATGAAGGAAAACAGAGAAGGCTCCCAGTCAGGCTCCCAATACAATGATCCCTCTTCTCAATGGTCTCCTTTGCTCCTACATTTCATTTCGCATGTCATGGTTACAATTCCAAGAGAAAGATATCCTCAACCTTCCCAGTCTTCCACAAGTTCCTCTGATTTTGCTTTGGAAATGCACTTGCTCAAGCAGAACTTCTAGGCAATAAGCACTGCTGCATATTTTATCATGAGGTTGAACTCTCTTATTATTTAGTAACGTTCACACAGGGTGTTGAAATAAATGGAAACCAAATTAATCACACTGTGTGTTCTTACGTAGGACTTAAAGAAAATAGGGTGGGATAGGTCTTCCGAGAACCACAGAGTATCATGATCCTGGAAAAGGAGACGAGAGCTTAAATTCAAAAAAATCTCCCCTCTCTTGCAGATGAGAATAAGGAAAAGTAAGATGAAAGCAATGAAATCAGAGTGAGTGGGGGACTGAAGTTGCTCGTCATAAAATATCTGGGTGAAATAATAGAAGGCTCCATGGGCCCTACTCGAAACAGGGTGTGGGATTAAAACAAAACAAAACAAAACAAAAATCAGGGCACAATGGAGAAGAAAGTGCTGCAAGTTAATTAGCCAGCAGGATACTTTTCATTTGGGGGTAGACTGTGGTGCCTCAAAAAAACCGTGGGTCTCCAGAAAGCTCCCTTCTAATGGAGCCCAACAATTACAATCATGAGCCGCCTTTGTACCCGGCTACACAACCTCATGCCTTTAAAATAGATCTGTCACTAATGACTGAAGCCTGCACCTTCTGAGGTTTCTTAGTTTGGACTCCTGGTTGAAAGAGACCCATAATGAGTTTTCCGAGGAGACCCCCCCCCCCCCCTTTAAAAGTCCTTTGGACTCCAACGTTTAGAGAAATGCTTCTGATCCACAGAAACCAGACTGAGTGCCCCAACAGATGCCGCGTGCCTGGCTCTTCAGGGTTCAGTGGCACCAAATGCTCTACAAGGAACTTTGTCCTCCAGGGGATGGGAATAGAGGCAGGCGGTCTTGAGGAATGCGAGGATAAAATGGTGCACGTTTCATTTGTTCTGGGATTTCTAAAATCTCATTTGGCTCTTATCTCTGGAATGGCAAAGCACAAAGACAGTCACCTACCCTCCCAGAGTCAAATACTTAATTCGGGAAGGAGAAACACAGAGGGGATCGGAAGGGACCTGAAGAGATCATCAAGCCCAGCCTTCCAGCAAGTAAAAACAAGAAACAAAAAAGTAAAAAAGTCTCCCCAAATCGATCTTTTCAGATCAACTTCTCTCTCAGCAAACATAAGAAGTCCAATGAATAAAAGTTGCATTTCAATTTCATGCTCCCTGTCTTGACTCGCCCTCACAAAGTAAAAACGGAACTTAGGGGCAGAATGAAAGCTGGGCCTTCTGTCTAACCTCACTGATGCTCTCAGGGCCACGTCTGAGGCAGTATCATAACTTTTGGTCAAAACTGATTCTGACTCCTTTTTTTTTTTTTTTTTTTCAAATTGGAAAACAAATGATAATCCAAAAGCTGGCAGGGGTCGTCACAGACTCTTGTACATGTTATGATTGGCAAGAATGGAAACTCAGAAATTTAAAAGATAAGATTTATTTTCTTTGCCAGTTATGTTTATTTGACAAAAATGTACTCGGTATGCTTTTAATAAAAACAATGACCTTCCCAATTACTCCAGATTTTTCATAGTCACTTCATTAATAGCAGGTGTATCAGACACCTGCTATCCGCCAGATCTAGAGAAAAGAAAGATGGTCTAGAGTTGGCAGCAAATTTTGACAATTCAGTAGCCTTGTAAAGAAATGACAGTGCTTTAAAAAGAAAAAAAAACCCTGCTTTTATAGTCTTTTGAGATGAAAAGACAAATGTGGCAAAGAATAAAAATAATCTCTAAAAAATGGAAAAAGTTGAATATTTTCCATTCTATGTTAGCACACCAAAAAAAGGCAAAAGGCGATCTCTTAAGTCTCTAGAAGGACAAAGACAAGAAAACATAAGATAAGAAAACATAAGGCTGATAGGCTAAGATAAGGCATCTCACACTGTCTGCTGGACAGCAAGACTTGGATTTCAAATAATCACCCTGACCTCAGTATTGAATCTGAACTCATCATGTTTTCATCAAACCCATCTTTACCTTCCTATGCTCATTAATATTATTCCTTTTCATTGGTGCTTTGCTCTAGAAACCGCTGTCAAATCTGATTTCCTTCTCTCATGTTTTCTTCATACGACTCTCTCCCTAGATCGTGCTGACTCACAATGTATTTTGCCATTGTCTATTTCTTCTGCCTGCCTACAGCAATCACACGGAGAAGCTCGATACTTTGTCTCTGAGCCCATGAGCAGCAGGATTTCTTCCTTCCTTCTCTCTCCTCTCCACTGTGTTTTGCACAGAAGCCACATTGTCTCCTTGCGACACTGTTTTTATTCTACTGACCACCTGAATCAAATCCTCAAAGGGCTTTTCCTGAAGCTTTCTCCTGCCCAGGCTTTTTTATGGTCAGTGGACGCTTGAGACCATGATAAAAAACTGTGAAAGGGTTGAAGTCATTTCTCGAGGTCCCTTTCCATGCTCCCTCCCCTTCACAGGAGTGAAAGGAAATTGACATGACAGCTGTACCATCCACCTGAGAGGGACCAGACATGCCTGTGCTTAAGTGGAGGATACTGAGAAGACTAACCAGAGTCCTGACCCTGCCTTCAAGGAGTGTAACAAATCATTATAAGGTCGGAGAGGGAGAGAAGAGCATTCTAGAAAAGGCTTATAAGGTGCAGGATGGGGTTCTCAGACATAAGCAACTGGGGCACAAACTAAGCATAGGAAGTAGAAATAGGTACTTGGCTCAAAATTCAGGCTAATGGACAAGAGGGGAATGGGGACATGACATTCTTGGTGAGAGAAGAGGTTGGAGATGGGGGCAGAGGTCAGATTGCTTAAAATCCTTGTTCACATGATGATTCTTTTGGTTTACTATGTCTTTTTGGAGGCAAGAGGTGTGGAGAATCTGCTGGAGTCTTCCTAAAATATCTTCTATATCTCAGAGAGTAGATGGGTACCCCCATGCATAAAGGACACCTCCCACCAGGAAATGCAGGATTTAGCCAGAGGAGTGTGTAAGAGTAACAGGACAGTGAGCCATCAAAATCGGACTATCTGGAAGAAAAATCCTCTCTCTCTCATCTCCCTCACCAACACACACACACACACACACATGCATATCCAGCTGCAGGCTGTCTTGGATCGGGCTACTGCACTACCATCCAGATACGAACCACGCGTGGGCCACTGGCAAGGCAGGGGACTGAAGGAAGACACCTGGACAGTCTCATGTTGCCTACCTCTCTCTCCTCATAGATCAAAAACTTTTCCCAAATTAATCATTTTGTCCTCTGCTGTAAAATAATTTTTTTAAAAAATTTATTTATTTGTTAGAGAGAGCGAGCGAGCACAGGCAGACAGAGTGGTAGGCAGAGGCAGAGGGAGAAGCAGGCTCCCCGCTGAGCAAGGAGCCCGATGTGGGACTCGATCCCAGGATGCTGGGATCATGACCTGAGCCGAAGGCAGCCGCCCAACCAACTGAGCCACTCAGGCATCCCTGTAAAATAATTTTAAAAACCTGGGTTGTTCGCTAACACCAGCCTGGCTTAGAGAACTTCTGCTTGAGAAGAGGAGTGTCTTTGGAGCTTTAGTTCATCCTGTCTGTCTGCAGCTCTTCCCCTCTCTCTTCCCCCATGGCTTCTGTCCTTCTTTCTCAACATACTGTAAAGCTGCCCATCTTGCCTCTTCCTTCTCCCTGCTCCTGCATTTCTTCTTGTCTCCATCCCTGCTCCACCCCTGCTCCTAACTCCTGGGTGAGGAAGAGACTGGGCTCGTGGGATAGAATGACCCAGAGCACTGGAAATGTCTCTTCCTTTTTAAAAAAAATTTTATTTTATTTATTTGTCTGAGAGACCAAGAGCAAGAGCAAGAGAAAGTGCATGCATACTAGCAGGGAGAGGGAGTAGCAGACTCCTTGCTGAGCAAGGAGCCCTAGGTGAGACTCGATTCCAGGACCCTGGGATCATGACCTGAGCTGAAGGCAGACACTTAACTGACTGAGCCACTCAGGTATCCTGAACTGCTTCTTCCTAATCACTGCAGAACAAAGAGGGAGGTCAGGGCAGACTGGTTCAGGCAAGCAGGGACCTCGGGGCACAGAGGCCTCAGCCTAGACCTGTTCAGGAGGAAATGGGAGCTTTTGATTTTTACCATGTGTTATTGATGTGCAAAGAATAAGCACGTTGATACTATTTATAGATAGTAGCAAGAGCAAAGTAAACTAACCCAGAATTTGGATTGGCTCTTTAAAGGCAATGCCAATTACTATCATTTTTCAGATCCATTTATGGATACCCACATGTATATATATATGTGCATATGTGTGTGTGTATACGTATGGACATATATAGATAGATATATATGGATACCTACATATATAAAATATATGTTTATATATAAATATATATAAATCATATACAAATCATGTATATATATAATTTGATTTGTCATCTATACACATATACATATACATATATTATAACTATTAGGCATCTAGTGTGAGGGATATGAAAGAGGATAAGGTGTTGTCACTGCTTTCAAGGAGCTCATCCTGCGTGTGTGGAAACCAAGTGAAATGTCACGGCGTGCTAGGGCCCGCCCACGCCCACTCACACCTGCTCAGGAGAGCGGACTGTGCGTCTGCTTCTCTTCCCAACTCCCTGCTCAGTGATGTCACTTTGATAGTTTCAATTAACCATGACGAGAGTATTTATGTAAATCAGGATTTTTTTCCCCCAGAGAGCTGGTTACCAGCCCCCCACTGATTATGCATATCATTAATATGATACATTAATTTTGTTGTGAATTTTATTTGATTACCGGCGCTAAATTCTGTTCACAGTTACACACACTCATCTGTTACTCACACAGCATCACTCTTTGTCTCAAAAGGAAGACGGAGGTGGAAAACTGTCCTAGGGAACAAAAAAGGAACTCTTCATCTTAATATGCAGGGCTCTGATGGCCTGATCCCAGCTTTCATGCTCACTAGAACATTCAGGCTCAGCCAAGGTTCTTCGTGCTACCCCCTCACCCCGGATAGAGAAGGGATTTCTCCATCCCCACTGAGACTGACACTTCTCACTGAGAAGTGGGGTATCTCCACCCTCCCTGGCCCAGTCCAAACCAGTCCTCAAGGCTACTGGAAGTTCTGGCCCCTGCAGAAGCTCCACCAGGCACGGTTCTAAGCACTGTATATCCATTGACTTAATCTTTACAGCAACTATTCCAGATGATCTCAGCTCTGTGGCAAAGATGAGACACTAAAGCCGAGGAAGGCTAAGTCACTTGCGTGACGTCGTGGACCTAGCTGTTTGTGGTAGAGTGGAGACGCGAACCCATGTGGTCTGACTCCCGGCTCCATAAACAGCAGCACTCTGCACACAGCTTCTCAGGGAACCAGGGCTCCAAGCATGCCATCTGGAGACCACACTGTCTCCAGGCTCCCTGTTTTGGCTTCCAACATTGCCTTGATTTCTTAATTGTTTCTGCCGTTTCACTCTGTCAACTCAAAGGCTGGGATTTTGTGTTCTGTTCCCCCAAAGATGTCTCCTTCATATGCTGGGAGCCTAACGAGGTTTTGTTCGCTGATTCAGATAACGACCTTCTTAAATTCCCCCTCATCCTTTTGCATCTCCTCCTTAAACTTACCAGAATTTTGGACCTTTATTGGACAGATCTCATGTATCCTTGACAGACCTTACAAAGATATACCGAGTTGGATATTTCTTTTCCCAAAAAAACAAATAATAATTAGAAAAAAATAGGTGAAAAGCTTTCCAGGCAATAGTTCTCTGACGTTCGAGTGTGCTACCCCTCATTTGTACCAAGAAGCATCTGCTTTCCTTTAAACAATGACAAGTAGACCAGATTCAGTTTGTTCAGTTTATTTTTATTTTTTTAAAGATTTATTTTATTTTATTTTATTTTTTTATTTGACAGAGATCACAAGTAGGCAGAGAGGCAGGCAGAGAGAAGGGGGTAGGGAAGCAGGCTCCGTGCTGAGCAGAGAGCCCGATGCGAGGCTCGATCCCAGGACCCTGAGATCATGACCTGAGCTGAAGGCAGAGGCTTTAACCCACTGAGCCACCCAGGCGCCCCTCAGTTTCTTCAGCTTAATGAATCCGTTTCTCCCCTGGGTTACAGAGACTGGGAATCTAACGGAGGTTCCCTGGCACCTTACCAGGATCTGCCTCTCAACTATTTCCTTAAATTATCTTTAATATGGATTAGGTACAGATTTACAATTTATATCAGTACCTTAGATACGTAGTTCACAGCCCCTTCTTGGCAAACACATGCCATCACGAGAACTCCTCCCAGTGGAATTCAATACACCAGTTTTCAGGGAGCTGAAATCGCAGGTCTGAACAGATAGCACTGGGGAGAATTTCCAAATTCAATTGCATTCTTTGCTGACGTAAATGCACACATCACCAAAAGGTAGTTTCAGTTGTGGGTGTCAAATAAAACCTCCAGTGTATTGAGCATTACTGATTTCCTTCTTTAATTTGCACTCAGGAGCATTTCGTATCATTTGAAGGTCAAAAGCCAGTTTGGGTGGTCCAGCCCTAGGCTCTCAGTTAACTGTCTCCTTTGTCTGTATTCAGCCATCAGCGTGTGGTCTGAATTCTTGTCTTCTTTTGCATATAATCTACTTCCATACATGTCTCATGACTGATGGCTGATGGTTGTGACACCGAGCTCCGCTGCGCTTTCTAGTGCCGTTTGATTTTCGGATACACTGATCTCGATTAAACTTTGGGAAGTGTTTGGTTCGGGTTTGTTTAATTTCCATTAATGGCATCAAATAAATAAGTAATACCTTAAAAAACAGCGAGTCATGACCTCCTTGCGTAGGCCTGTCCTACACAATAGTTTTTATGGTATTATATTGGTGTCCTAAAACATTTTGAATGCAGCATGGACCTTAAAGCTATAATTGAACACAGTTAGCTCACTGCAAAAGGCCTTGGCCTGCAGAGCCCACTCCTGCTGAGAATCACCTAAAAGGGCCCCCAGGCTGCAAAAAGGCCCCCCACACAGAAGGAGCCCACTGGGCAAATGCCTCCTTGCCTCAGGGCCAATCGTAGCCTGGCAGCTCATAAACACCATTAGCAAAGCCTACTGCTGAGTTATTATGCGACACAAGGATGCTTGAAACTGCTGGTTGGTATTGTTGTTTTACTTCTTGCTTGCCTGGGTCAAAGTGGCAACATTCACTTGAAAAGATCAGGCAATTTCAACTTCTCGATTGTTGCAGAGGATGAGAATTACACACAGATGTATTACATGTTGTGATTTTCCAAATCTCCAATGTGTCTATTGTCCTGGGCGGTGTCATTCGTCAAGATAACTCAGCAACTAAGCCAAAAGGAAGACAGTGGAACAAAGTTATCTCTGTTAGGATTTTGTCCCCCATATTCAAACCAGAAACCAAACTGAGACATTTTATTCACTCCACTGGACAGGGAGTTAAGCCACATACCCTAAGAGACCAGAGACTAAGTTAGTCATTCTTACCATCCGGCCTTACTTTTTGGCTTAGTTCTTCTTTTTATCCTTTCTTCCTCTACCACCGTCCCACCTCACCTTGGACATTTTTAAATGGCAACCGAGAGATGTAAATGCTACAACGAGGCTGGCAGTTTCAGAACTACATACATTTAATGCTTTATAATCATAAGACCATGATGACTCTCCTCTTGAAACAAGACACCCGCCTCCAAATCGTCGCATTCGTTAGGGGCCCAGTGGTGTTGATGACGCTAAACCACTCCCGCAGAACCAGAGTTTGAGCCTTATTCTTTCTGGGGTCGGATGCGATGAACTCTCAGTGGTAGTCATTGACCTCTGATTCAGGCCATCTTGCAGCCGGCTTTCCGGAATGAGAGCATCCTTCACGGCTTTGTTCTGCCCTTGTGGAGCCCTTGAAAAGCTGAGGAAACTTTGCAGAGGGATGGGTCCCAGTGAGGCGATCGGACTTGTTGCTAGAATGAATATTAACTTGATTGGCTTTCTGCTTCCATAATCATCAATCCTCCCCTGGAATTGTATTCACATTTTATGAACTCTCTGTCTCATCGGCTCCTTTGATCTACAGACATTGTCTTCCAGTTGGGCCTTTGCCTGCCTCCCAACGCATCAGCCCCCGAATCCATCTAAATAATGTGCTACATAAGAACTTAGTGTTTCCCAAATAACAAAAGATGGATCTGAATGCTTCAGTGCACCATGAAAGGCTGCCCAAACCATCAATCTTGCTGGCTCTTGGAGAGGTCAAGAGACGAGAGGGCCAGCTGGCCAATCAATTAACCACAAGATTCAGTTTGGCGCTCAGGAAAAGCCACCCTGTGTTATTTTTTTTCCAGTAACGTAACTGTCGATATTTACAGCAGGTCGCGTATAAAGACGGAACGAAATGGGGGGAGAGACTGTCAAGAGTAGCAAACGCTAAAGTCACTGGTAATTCTCACTCGTTGCCAAAAGAGTCAGTGCTACGGAATGTAAAGCTTCTTGAATCAAACGGAACACATATGGAGCTTCTAGAAAAGAAACTTCCTGGTGCCCACCTATAAAAGGGTGTGCTCATCTTTGTCCACGATCATCATGGTTGCCTCAATGCAAGTCAGAAAGAAACTTCCCATATGGTCTCTTGGAATGAAACCTTTCTATAATTGTATGGGATCCATGGTATTGTTAGTGCCTGGGAGCACATAAAGGAGAAACATTAATTAATTACCTAATTACCTATAGCTTATGAAAGAAGACAGTATCAGCAGAGAAGACCCTTGCAGAATGAATTCTCTCTTTCAAATATGACCCTCTGCTCTCTCTCTTAGGTCTAGTTCTAGAATCTGTACACGCCTTACTCTTATTCTTCTTCTTCTTTTCCACCATTTGTTCTCGTTTTCACAGAGAGAGAGATGGGTGTCTTCTCCAACAGACTTTCTTCTCCTCACAATTTCGGTCACATACATTTTAAAAAATATTTTATGTATTTATTTGGAAGAAAGAGGGAGCAAGAGAGAGCACACGAGCAGGGGCAGAGGGAGAGGGAGAGGGAGAAGCAGACTCCCTGCTGAGCAGGGAGCATGACTTGGGGCTCCGTCCCAGGGCCCTGGGATCATGATTTGAGCCAAAGCCAGATGCTTAACTAGCTGAGCCACCCAGGTGCCCCCACATAAGTTTTTTTTTTTTTTTAATCAATTTCCATTTCCCTTATTTCCACATACTCAGGCACCTAATAATTTTTCTACTCTGCAAGATCCTGATACTACCTGTTTAATTTTTACCACTCCTCCATAATACAGGCACATTTTCCCTCATTTTTGAGAAAAGAAATTAAAAACCAGAGCCCTGAATTAATTGACATAAATCACTTAAACCACCTAAGTTAATGCCTGGTCTATAACAATCAATAATGATTAGTATTGTTACATGACTTAACTTGTCCAAGATCATATTAACTGTGAGTGACCGAGTCAAGATTTGAGCTTTGATTTATTCAACACCTAAGTCCCATTTTTCCCCATCTGCCATGTTTTCTGGTCAGAAGTACATTTATTCTTAAATCAGGAATGATCTAAAACTAAAAAGAGAGAGGGTATTAGAAGAAACCTTCAAAGGAAGACATCAAGCAGTAGCGCCCAGGGAACTTGGGAGCCATGGTAAGCGTGGAAGAAGCAGCTGGTGACTCTTGGGGTTTTTGACAAGGTGGTGAGTAAGGGAGGGAGAATTAGTGCCAAAAAATTAAAGATAGTAGGTTTCCAGGGAGGGAAACATTGTCATCTGTGTTTTCTCAGGGCTAATACTCTATACTAGTGGGGAGCAATTTTGTGTGCTTTGCATGAATAAACCAACAATCCTCACAAAAATCAAATGAGACAGGGCACCTGGGTGGCTCAGTGGGTTAAGCCTCTGCCTTCGGCTCAGGTCATGATCTCAGGGTCCTGGGATCGAGCCCCGCATCGGGCTCTCTGCTCAGCAGGGAGCCTGCTTCCTCCCCCCTCTCTCTCTGTGCCTGCCTCTCTGCCTACTTGTGACCTCTGTCTGTCAAATAAATGAATAAAATCTTAAAAAAAAAAAAATCAAATGAGACAAAATCAGCAGAACGTCTGGTATGGCTCCTGCCACGTAGGACCTGTTCTGTAACGTGAAAACAGCAGCCGTAGAAACAGGAATAGCACGGAACGCAGTTCTTGGGCCGAACCAGAAGTGGGAGCCTTGGTACCTGGTAGGGAGGGGAATACTTTCGGGAGTATCTTTGTGACTATGGAACAGAGACTTCATGGGAGTGAGTGTAAACTTAAGATTCTGGAATCTGGGCGCCTGGGTGGCTCAGTGGGTTGAGCCTCTACCTTCGGCTCCGGTCATGATCTCAGGGTCCTGGGATCGAGTCCCACATCGGGCTCTCTGCTCGGCGGGCAGCCTGCTTCCTCCTCTCTCTCTCTGCCTACCTCTCTGCCTACTTGTGATCTCTCTCTGTCAAATAAACAAATAAATTCTTTAAAAAAAGAAAACTTCCCCCTTTAAAATTAAAAAAAAAAAAAAAAAAAAGATTCTGGAATCTGCTTCTACTGTTACCAGCTCCCAGAAAGTCTCCTCTTACTATAGTCATTCCTCAAGCCAGAGATTTTAAGGTATTCTCAGAATGTTTGGAGGGATGAGCAAGATTGTTAAAATCAGCATATGGATACTCAAGATGACCATGCTAAGTAAGATTTTGGTTTAATTTCACATGATTCTTCTCTTTAAAGCATTAGGGAACATGTTTCCCATCAGAACTGTCTGTCTGGGCAGGAATATATTTACTATAAACACATATTAAATGAAAAGGCATCTCAGTAGGGGGGTGTCCAGGGGTCAGGATGCCAAAAAAGAACATATAAGAATGGGAAGCCTGGGTGTCGTAAGCCTGGGTGTTGTAAGCCTGAGGAAACCACTAAAAATGGAGAAAGTATCTCATTAATCAGGTACCTGAGGGTTGGAGGAGAACTGATAGATTTGGTTGAGTCTAGAATCCAGGATGAAACCAGAAAATGAAAGACTAACACTTATGTTACATGGTATGTTATAGTGGAAAGAGTCTGATTATGACTTTGGCTTCCTGGTCCAAGATCTTAAACATTGCTTAAACATTATTTATGTATTTTGTTTTATTTTTATTGTTTCTATATTTATTTTATTTTATTTTATGAGGCAGACGCTTAACCTACTGAGCCACCCAGGTGCCCTGGGATTGCTTATATATTCTGAAGGAAAAGGATAACTTTTTATTCTAAGGCTTCAGTTTCCTTATCTTTAAAATCAAGGGATTAGATTAGATATTACTTACTAGATTGTCTCTAAAGACCATTCTACTTCTAGGGGCACCTTAGTGGCTCAGTCATTTGAACATCTGACTTTGGCTCAGGTCATGATTTCTGCTTCCTGGATCAAGCCCTGTGTGGGACCCTGAGCTCAGCAGTGAGTCTGTCCCTCTCCGACCCACCCCTTCTCATTCTCTCTCTCCAATAAGTAAATAAAATCTTTAAAAAAAAAAAAAAAGGTCATTCCAGTTCTAAAATCCCATCACTGTGCACTAAGGTAAATCAAATTCAATGAGTATCCTTTATGCAGAAAACACTGTTTTTTTCCATGTAAGAATAGTAATAAGCAGGTGGGTATTAACCACCCATTTATCCAGCCCCTTCTTTGTACTAAAGTTCATATGTACATATGTCATCTCTGATCCCTTCAACAACTCAATTTGAAAAAAGAGGTTCAGTCATGATGTAACTTGTTTAAGGTCAAAGTGGATTCAAACTCATCTTCAAAGACTTCATTCTTTCTCCTTCATCCTACACCCTAAAAGCCCCCATCCATTCGTCATTAATAGACTTGTATCTTCCAAATAGCAGATGATCAAAACACAGAGAGGGAACATTATCGAGAAATCCAAGGAGAAAACTGGTGAGTAACAGAATTGTAAAGAAGGAGTCATTAAACAAATAAGGACTTAACTTTCCATTCTCACCACATGACTCCCACTTCCTCCCACTCGGCCTCAGCATTTCTTTCTGGTGTTCCTTGTGGGGCAGACAGTAGGTGGAAGGAGGGAGATCAAAATAAATCAAACAGCAACAAAAATCCTATAAGCTGCATATAACAAAGTACAAAACATGCTCACAGATTCTCTTTGAGCCTCCAGAGTAAGTATTATTATCCTTACCTAAAGGTGATAAGACCTTGGACCATAAAAATCAACTCTTGCTCAAGGTCACAAAAACAGGACTTCAAAGAACACGATCTTCCAACTCTTCTGGTGTCCTTTACACTTTTGTAGCAACGGAAAACTGCATTTGAAGAAGATGAATGTGTACTAAATATATTTCATTGAGGACTGGTATGAGGGGAAATAAAGGATAAAGGCCAAGACCTCAAGGTCAGGATCTTTGGAAATAAGCTCCTACTCCCTACCACAATTTATCCCTTGGTAAGCCATGTGGAAATTACAGTGGCTTTTTAAGCAGTGGAGATACCCAATGGGGTATTGCCTGCACGAGTTCAATCATGTGCCTGTAAGGGGAGAAAGTGAGTACCCAACTCCCTCTCCTCTCTGTTGAAATATGGGGAGTGCTGACAGCCCACGTGTTTGTTCATGGACACTTTCTCATCGGGAGTTTTCTTTTCATATCCAGTCTCCAAATGCTTAAGCATCATCCCTAAAGTTGGCCATAAAAAAGCCAAATAACTGTCTAGAACTTAGAATTGTTAATAAAATCATACCCCCCCCAACTTTTTGGAGTGAGAAGGTAAGTTGACTCAAGAGAAGACATTAAACAATACAAGTCCCCCCCCCCCCCCCGCCCCGGCCATTTTAATGTTTAAATACTACCAATGTTAAGTATTCAGCAATGGTACAAAATCTTACAAGACTTTTTTTTTTTCATTTTTAAAAAAATAAGCCTTGTTTTCAAATGCTTTTTGTTTGTTTCTTACTAAACCCAAGTAGATCGTACTTGGATCACCTATTGTGTAAAACGAGCACTTTTAAATGAAGTCGAGGAAGAAGGATACCTTTCACTGGCTTGCTACCATGACTGAGGGGGATTGATCTATAATCACAACCCTCTTATCAGAAAAGTCAATTAAAAACAATCCACCAAAAATGTAAATGTGACAAATTACAAAATGGAGGGGGGAAAAACAGACCCACTTGGGTCCAAGGAAAAGTGATTAGAAATGGATTTTCTGATAGAAAAGAAGCATTAGGTCAAGACAGTGTGCCCTTCCATCCACTATGTCTCATAGATGAAGAATTCTATTGTTTCTAAAAAAGATAACTGAATAGAAGCAAAGATAAGCCCATCGATCGGAGTCAAACTAAAACAGCTTGCAGGGAAATAGCTGCTTACATGTCTAGAGGCATAAATGCCTCCAAGTGTTGGTGACTTCTGGAAAGACCCAGTGAGGGCAAGGAGACGGGTTATAAAAGATTCCTAAAAGCCTAGCTGCAATTCTGGTGCATCAATCATTCAATAGCGCATCAATCAACAAAGTGAAATTTCTAAAATAATTAAAACTGTACTTTAGTTCCTCTCTTTAAGATCCAGCTTATTAAAAAATCAAGAGACTCATTCTTACAGTAGCTCATAGATCTTTCCAAAGGGTGGTGAGAACTATTTTTAAAACAAAAGAAAAAGGGGCGCCTGGGTGGGTCAGTGGGTTAAAGCCTCTGCCTTCGGCTCAGGTCATGATCCCAGGGTCCTGGGATCGAGCCCTGCTTCGGGCTCTCTGCCCAGTGGGAAGCCTGCTTCCCTCTCTCTCTCTGCCTGCCTCTCTGCCTACTTGTGATCTCTGTCTGTCAAATAAATAAATAAAATCTTAAAAAAATTAAAAAAAAGAACAAACAAAAGAAAAAAAAAGAAAAAAGAGAGAAAAGAAATTAAAGCACAAGGCTAGACTCAGAGGCAATTCTCTGTTTTGTGGTTTGCGTGATGGAAGGAAGAGTAAGTTTTAAAAAGAATTTTACCCCTGGAATTGCGAATTATTTCATTATTTCATTAACTAGGGATCCCCTGGCAATGAGAGGAGGATGAAGACGTCTGAGAGCTAAGGGTGGCACTTGTTGTTTCCTTAAAAGCTTCGCTGGGAAGAGCAGGGTTATCTGATAAGGTACAGCTCACAAGTATCAGGACAGGGTTTGGTACCCGCAAACACAAGTAGCGTGTTTCCAATCTTCCCTCCCTCTCTCAGACTGCCATCCCAAAGGAATCCTAGTTTTTATATTCTGTTGGGAGAGAAAAAGTACTTCTGGAAAAAGAAAAGGTTGAATCAGCTTAGACACAAGTAAAAGGGTTTAGAATCCACTTTCTACACAGAGTGGGTTAAACATTTTCCAATTATTTGCTCTTATTCCCTCACTCATTTGTCTTGATGACTGTCTAAGTCTCTCATGCCTCTGCTGTCTTTGCTTAGCATCCTTGACCCCTTGAAGGTTAGCATCCCGAGGCTCGCGTTCCATTCCCTGACAACTTACATTATCTGCTAACCTTTGCTGAGGTTTACATGTGTATCAGGCACTCCATGAAGCACTTTACAAGCACAATCTTACTCAATCCTCACTAAAAGGAGATCAGGTTGGTACAGTTACGATCTCTGTTTTACATGTGAGGACACTGAGGCTTCTAGAGGTTAGAGGTCTCACCTACACACCTCAGCGGGTGGGAGACGATGGAGCGATTGGAGCCCCTTCCGTTGGAATTTGGGGCCCAGATACGGCTTCCTACAGCCTGCCCATGACTACCAACAAGAATAGCACAGGTTTTCCTTTTCCTCTGACACTAAATTTGGCCCAACGTCCATGGCACTCTCACAATTATCTCTGACAATCTCACTTCCTGTTGGTTTTGGCTGCCCTGCTGCACAGGGATCCACTCTGCCTTCACTCTGTCGGTAGGTCGAGCGCAGTGCTTGGAAGGTATCTGTGAATGAATGAATGCATAAATGAATGATCTCCTCAGTGGCTTCAACCCATTGTTGGTACTCTGTCCCCGTACTTGGTTCTCTACGTTATCCTCTGGAGAAGAAACTTCAAATATGGAAGTGGATAAAAACAAATATTGATAGTGTGAGCACAGTAAGCCCCTCTCCTGGGTTCTCAATAAACAAAGAAGGTACTTCTTGCTATAAAGAAAACCGTATGCTAGATAGCTCCGATGTGTATATATACAGATGTTAATTAGTGACCGCTCAGAGAACAGCATAAACAGAAAAAAGTGGCAAACAGGAAAGTCATTTTCCAATGTGACTGAAAGTGGTTGGAAAAGTACATAAAAAGGAAATTTTCTAGAGAGAATATATATACTTTTTTTAAAAAGAGAAATAAGAGACATTCAAGTTATTCAAAGAAATGTTAACAACAGATGTGGAAGTTAAGCTAACTTGCATACATGGGGCAAAATTGCAGGAAGAATGATTTCTGGGTGATAAAAACATTGACAAGGCAGCTATAAGTTAAGGGGGGAGGGCCCAAGTAGCTGTTTGGAGAGCTTTTTTTTTTTTTTTTTTCTTTAAGTTGGAGCCAAGATTTGTGCCTGGAAATACAGACAGAAAGGGTTTCTCAAGCACCAACGAAAAGAATTAACTTCAGTTGACCTCGGGTTACAAAAAGACAAAGCTAGGAAGAAAAACAAGATTTATCCCTTAAAGGGAGGCAGCGCTGGACTCTAATTACTTTGTGTCCCTGTAAATTTCTATCTCTAAGAGTGAGTATCCCCCGCGGCCCCCCCAACCCCGGCCCCCTTGCAGGAAAGTCATTTCTTTTGCTCTAATGGTTGGCTTAGTGTGATGCACAGGCTAACTGTGTGACTAGTCAGTCAATAAAGGGAAAAAAAGGACTGAGGGATTAGGAGGCAGGGGGCTCCAAGCCCTGGAGCATTCCATACTATTTAATATGTCGTGTTTATTGCCCGCTCGAAGATGGGCCAATGAGACAGCTTCCTGACGTCTTTTGTGTTGGGTCTGTATCTATCATCGGGGTTTTCAAAGTACTTGAGAGATACTGTGGCAGCTCTACGCACGGGACAATTTCATGCAGGGAAGGGAGAGAATTGGCAGTCTGTGGGCCAGCATATTTGAAGAGCTGGGGTGGAGGGAGCCAGACCATAAATTCTTCCAGGTGCTTTCTAACGCCATTGGCCTTTCACACTGCTTCTGGCTTCCACGGCTCTCTAAATGGGTCTCTCCTGTGGGTTCTTACCCGCTTACGCAGACTTTGGGGTTTGCCCCTACATTGTTTGTTCTTTCAAAAAAGATTTGGTGCCTATTTCTATCTACCCTAGCACAATATATGGCCCCTACTAGGAACTCAGCAATTGCTTTTGCAATGAATAAGTGAGCTCCATAAATTGAGCTCTATGAAAAAATTTCTCATGCATGGAAAGAAATGATCTTATGCAGCAGCTGTGTGTTGGCCTGCGAGTGCACTGTATTCTGCTTGGCATCTGTTGAAAGATCCAGCCAAGGACAGACCCATAAGAGATGCACCCTAGAGGAGTCAGGGCAAGAGCTCTGGTCTACAGCACGCATGCATCTGGGCTCTGGGACTAAGAAGAAGGCTCTAAAAGGGGCTGGTGGAGACAACTTTTCTTCCTTCTCAGTTAGCTGATTGATTTGTCAAATAACTCTTGAAATTCCACCCTAACTCTCACACTTTACTTTTGAAGAAATGGGAACCCAGAGAGTTACTTCCTGTAACATGACGCGTGTCAATGCTCTCATAAGAACTCTGGAATATAGTCATATGCCGTCTGATGCCACCAGTAATCATCCAGCCATTGGATAGATGTATTTTTTTTTAACTGGAGGAATATTATCATCAGAGAAAATTTGAAATATAATGAAGTAGAGAGAAAAGTAATAATAGAAATTGCTGGAAGGTGGAGCACCTGGGTGGCCCAGTCCGTTAAACACCAGACTTCTGGTTTCAGTTCAGGTCACCATCTCAGGGTTCTCTGAAACAGCCACTGAGAGAAAATGCCAAGAACCCACATCATGGGAACAGAGTATCCCTGTTCATACATCCATATGTCACTGTTCATATGTCCCTGAAACATACAGTTTTACCTCCTCTGCTAGACTTTGTGGAACTTAGCTTTAGACGTTTTCTAAGTACAAACCTCTTGTTTTATAAAGAAGATACTGAAACCCAGAGAGGTGATGTATACTTCCCTTAATTAGTAGAGGTCTGTCGCTGTTGTAGTTTTTATTTTAATTAATTAATTAACGAATTAATTATATCTTAATTAAAATTACCCACCAGAGGTCACAATCCCATTGATACAACTGTGTACAAGCCCAACCGTGTTCAGCCACCGTGTGGATCCCTAAACCATTGCCGTAGTCTTCTATGCCTCTGAGTACTTGCAGCCAGCTTTCCTCTAAAAGAGCTTTCTGCAGGGCCCGCTTCATTATAAGACTTGCTGCTTCCCTTCCAAGAATCGCACCCCTTCCCCTTAAATCTCTGAGTCTCACGTTTCTTGGTATGACTTCAAAGACCTTTATGATCTACTCCTCAGTTTTCCTGTCTCAGGTGCCACACACCTTCCTCCCTCTGTTTGCATAAACTCTTCTCTGTCTCTGAGATATTCTCTCCCACCTGTCTTTTGCCCAGATCCTTGAGGTTTTGATCACTAGATAACTTGTACGCAAAGATTCCTCTGCCAAATTCAATCCTGTCTCTCGTCTTACTGCTCTGTTGGCATACCTCTCCTGCAGCTCTGTTCCAATCTTAGTATCTTCTACTTTTACACAATATGAACTCAAATAATTCTTGACTAAATAAGTGAGTGACTACTAGTCATATAATTGTCAATAAATACGCTGTAAACTGACGCTGATTTTTTTTCAAACTGACGTTAAATTTTAAAAGAACATTTTGTGAGCTCCTTTGTCTCTGTTGCAACTTTATTACGTAAGCTATTTATTCAGACTTGGCTTTATTTATTTATTTATTTTTTTCAGACTTGGCATCTTTTAAAATGATGTCTCTTGAACAATTAATAGTTTAAAGTACATTCAAAATCCTTCTCAGTAAAACAAGGAATATCATGTGTTTTTGTCCTTGTGTCCTTGTGTCACTAACACAATACTGAACATTTTTCTAACCAGTGGAATAATATGATTCATAGGGCCTGTGCTGAAATGCCCAGGTGAAGAACTAGCTTACTGTCTCTCAAACGTGACTCATTGTTTGTCTATTTATTAAAATGAAATATGGAATGATGGCTTAATTTTTTCCTAGGACCATTAAAGCCCTGATAACTTTATTGATTCATCCTGTAACAGACTGGCTTTGGACTGATATTATTAGTTTGTTCCTTCCTCACCAAAACAAAAAACAAAGAAACCAACCAAAAAAACCCTATAAATTATGAAAATCACCAATAAGTAGCAGATTAGGTGTGAAAGGGGTAATTGTATAAGATATTTATGGTTATATACAGACGAAAGCTGGTATGCATTTGTATACTCACATAATTATTTAAAATACTTAAGGTAGATAAATAGCCTTTTCCTGAGCCATCTGATTAACTACACAAGGTTGCAGGCCACATGGTCTGTGAGAGCAGCCTGCAACAGGTACCTGTCAGCTAGCCTGTAGCCATTCATACTTATCAGCCTCCGCATGTTCCCTGCTCAGTACAGGTCCGGAGTCCAGTGGATGCCTTCCATGCTCTGGCAGGGGCCCTACATCATGATGGAGAAAGAACAGGTGCCTGTCAGGCCCTTCAAGGCAGGTAGGGGGTCCTAGCCAGCATTCCCGTGAAGTGTGCCCCTCGTGGCTGTTTGTGGGAACTGCAGCTTCTGCAACGTACCTCTAAGTATTCCGCGTTTCACTTCTGGTTTTATATACAAGTAATAAGGAACAATTGAAGAACTACAGTGTTATAAATTTGGAAAACATTACTTAAAAAGAAAAACCATGATGGGAAAATTTGAGGAAAGTAGATCCCCCAAAAAGAAAAAATTATATGAGTGTGTGTGTGTGTGTATTATGTACGTGTCTTCGTCAATTCTATCTGGATGGTTTGAACAATGGTGTATTAACGTAACATGTTGGCTAGGTAGTTCTGATCAGAGGGTTTACCCAAAAAGTTCACATTTAGAGAGTTATTAGATAGTACTGGGGGAGCATGGGAATGGAGAGGAAGATGAAAGCTAGTAGTTTTTCTTCCCATAGTCTTGAAGCACCTAATTTTCCAAAACTCATTCAAATGCTATGATTCAAAAGCACTGATAAATATTAATTTAAAAAAAAGTCAAGATCTCTATAAGAGGGGACTCTATAATTTAAATAAAAGTCAAGATCTCTGTAAGTATTTCATTTTAGAGTGAATATGTTTTAAAATATTTATTTATTTTAAAGAGAGAGAGAATGAAGGGAGGGGCAGAGGGAAAGGGAGAGAGAAAATCCTTAAGAAGACATCCTGCTGAACATGAAGGCCCAGCACAGGGCTGATCCCACAACATTGAGACCATGACCTGAGCTTAAACCAAGAGTCAGATACTTAACCAACTGAGCCACCCAGGCCCCCGTACAGTGAATATTTATCCTGAAAGTCTTTCATCCTGCTTAAATTTTTCATGGTCTTAAAATATCATCTCAACTTTCCTTTTTCGTTTTCATCCAACTCTGGTTAAATGCAGGAAGTATTTTTTCTTATATTATGTCCATGCTTCCTTCAAGTCAGTAGGCTAGATGAATCACAATTTCCTTCCAAAAATTATTTAATCAAACAACTAGTTGCTATTTTTTGTAGTCCATTAAGGCTTCACTTATTCATAGCAGTAGTTTGATGAGAATAGCAGCTCCTCACTAATAAAGCATAAAACAATACAAAATGAGAATAAACACAAAAATAGAAAGGGATGAGACCTAGTCTTCCAAGTAGAGCTTCAGGGAATCTGGAAACCAAGCGGCATGGCAACAAGAATCAAAGCTGAAGATTTTCTACAGGGAAGACTTCAAATGCTACTCATTTATTTCCATCTCGAGGCTCTTATAGATAATATACGAGACCGGAAGAAATGAATTATTGGCAAGTGAATCTGCAGGAAAAAAATACACACAGTACTTCCTCCAGGAAGCTAGTCAATTCTAAATGCTCACATCCGGAAGTTCAACAGCAACTCCGGGAAGAGTAGATGAAATTTTACCCTAGGCTATTTTATCGAACCTATCTGGCAGTTTAAAAGATTCGGTAATTTTACAACGGTTGATTAGATTACTGAATATTGAAAGGGCACAGGAAGTTTTCAAGGTGCTTACTTGAAGCTAGATACAGAAAAAGGTTAGTTTGAAGACAGTTCCTCTAAGCCCTTCTACTGAATACAACACGTAACGAAAGCTCCTTCTTTATAGACAACAGCTGTACTAGTATAATAGGCAGTTTTAGAAGGCACTTGTTTTGGGGCGCCTGGGTAGCTCAGTGGGTTAAGCATCCAACTCTTGATTTCAGCTCAGGTCATGGTCTCAGGGTTGTGGGATCAGCCCTGCACTGATCAGCTCTATGTTGGGCTCCATGCTCAGTGGGGGGTCTGCTGGAGATTCTCTCTCTCCCTCTCCCTCTGCTCCTCCCCCAGCTCACTCGAGCTCACTCTCTTGCTTCCTCTAAAATAAATTAATAAATCTTTTTTAAAAAGGCACTTTTTTCCCTCTGTGTACACTGTAGTTGAAATTAGATCAGAAGACATGTCTTTTGCAAACCAGTCTCCCATAATATGGATATTTCTTATTTATACCAGATTTTAAGAGATTTTTTAGATAAGGTGTTTTGTTGTTGTTGTTTTTTAGCACACTTATAAGACAAGTTGAGTCAGCTTGAAGGGTAGGTGCCTTACAGACATCATCTATTATATTCTTCCATTATCCACCAAACGGAGCCAGAATTCTGAGGAAATTCTAGTTCACTGAGAAAGGAAAAATACAAAATGTTCATTGAACTCATAAGGGTTAATGATAGAGTCTTATCTTCAAAAGTTCAGTGATCCTGCCTCCCTTGTCATCACTTTCTTAGACCTAGGGAAAAAAGTACAATCTGCTAGGATGTATTGTCTGTAACCATCTAGACACAGACCTCACGCTGGGCTGTGTTTCGCCTATATGAATAGAATGCTTGGCTTTTCTTCATTTCTTGGATAAGTCTTACAGTGGGGTCAAAAGACACAAAAAGAAATGAGCAGGGATGTAGAAAAAAAGAAAATGTATTCTACATTCAAATGAAGGACTGGGAATAGAGAACTCTCACTTTTTATTGTATTGTGCTCTTGGAAATTATTTGAAAGCAGAATCAGTGAAAAACAGGTCCCCCCCCTCCCCCCTCCCCCCGAGGCTGCAGTTACCCACTTTCCTTCATAGGCTGGCAGAACAAAATGCTGACCGAGATTATAAATGGATCTACAAAAACTGATGAATCAGGCCCTGATACTAAAAAATGAGTAAATCTAGCTAGCAAAAAGTGAAATAGAGGTGATTTTCAAGCATCAAGTGTTCCAAGTTGAAAGGCATTCAGGTTCACTGATGTTTGATCTCAAATTGTAAACTTTGACAGGTAGTTAAAAGCCCATCCCAGAAAGTGTTTCAACGGGTCACCACAGTGATTCTTAATGCTCGCAGCCTGGAGCTGCTAATGACCCACAGCTCACTTCAGTTAAATGTTAAATGTTTAGTCGCTTTCATCTGTGAAGACAGACCCTGCTTTTTCATCAGCTTGGTAAGAAATGAGACAGCCATATACAGATAAATGGTCGCCAAAATGTTACTAATTCGCATAAGCAATAAGCCAAATACATCGCCTGACTCACTTTAGGTCATGTTTGTAATGATTTTCATTCATTAATTCTGTGTTTCTTGAGTACCATCTATGTGTCCAGGACTGTTCGAAGAGCTAGAATTAGGGTCATAAACGTGCAGATCAAGTCTTCCTCTTATGGAGCTTCCCTTCTTTTTCAAGGGTAGGAGGTGGTAGGAGATGGGCGAAAGACAAATCAGTAAAATGGCGGACAGGGGTAAACGTTCTGCGTTTAATTAAGGTGCTCTGAAGTTCAATGACTGGTAATGACCCTGGCCTGAGATCAGAGAAGGCCACTCTGAGGGTGTGATATTAAATCTGAGTCTTAAATGACAGATGTCAGCCTTCTGCAGATCTTAGAAGACAGTTTTCTAGCTATAGGAACTAGCAAGTGCAAAGGCCCTGAGGCCCGTGGTTGGGGGTAGTAGCGGAACAGCAACAAATACATTTTCAGTGATTTTAGAGCATAGGAGATGAGTGGGGAGGGACAGGGAATGAGATCAAAGACGGATCAGGATAAGGAGTTTAGATTTTGTTTTAAATGTAGTAAAAGGCTGTTGAAGATTTTAAATATGAGAGTAACATAATCTAATGTATATTTTAAAGAGATCATTCTGGCTGTTCTATGGAGGATTCATTGAAGGGAGCAAATGTAAAATCAAAGGAATGAGTTTGGATACCAGTGCTAAACGAGCAAGAGATGATAATGGCTCAGGCTAAGGAGAAGAAGGAAAGATAGAGGAGGATTCTGGGAGTATTTGGAATTAGATGTTATAGGATATGTTGATGGATCAGGAGTGGGAAGATAGTGAGGGAAGGAGAGGAAGCTCTCCCAGCTAGGTGACTTGAGGAACTGGGTTGATAGAGGTGGTATTTACCTGGATGACAAGACTGGCAGAAGGGCTGGTGGGGGAAAAGACAGGAGTTGTGTTTTGACTGTGCTGAATGGAGCTGCCTAACACGCCCATGAGCCTGGTGTTCTGGGAGACAGGGACGAGAACAGGAGTGTGGGGTGACATCAGGAAGTACATGGTACTTAAAGCCGTCTGAATGCGTGCAATTAGGGAGAGAATGAGGCCCTGGAATCCTTGGACATTTGGAAGTCAAATAGAGGAGAAAGAGACAAGAACACTGAGAATGAGCAGCCAGTGAAGTAGAAAGAAAACTGGGAAAGAGATTTCATTAAAAAAAAAAAAAAAAAAAAATCAGAGTTTTGCTTAGCAGGGGATCTGGCTGATCCTTTCCTCCCCTTAGCTGTATGGGGGTGGATGTGGGGGGTGGGGGGTGGGGCAAATGCAAACTCCAGAGTAAATGTAAGTAAATGTTTCCTGGTCATGCTAATCATGTGAATGAGCTTAACCTCACAAATAATATCTTTATTTATTCCTCATGGGTGACTTCTGGAAGAAGGGAGAGGAAGCAGAGACATTAGGAAATAGGCTTCAGGTACAACAAAGATATAAAGAGTGTGGATATCTGAACAGGATAAAATCTCACGCCCACATTCATCAAGCAAGCCCTGCTGGAAATAAAAGGAAAACAGACAGAAATATGTTAGTAGTGGGAGACTTTAACTCTCCTCTCTCAGCCTATGATGGATCAACTTTTGGCTTTTGAGGTCTGAAACGACTGGGATAAAGTGTCTTACTACTTTATTCTTTTCCTAGCTTTGCATGCCTGCTTTGAGAAGGGGAAGGGACAGCTTGGTAAGATCAGAGCAAAATGGTCTGAACATGGTTCCAACACACTGTTTAAGTTCTCCATGTGCTGAAGGCCGAACTTTCTAGAGCTACAGAGAGAGAATCAGTGTTGACGAAGGTGCCTTTACCTCCGAAGGTGACCCGGAGCACATACATATGTATCCCCTCTGTATATGTGCACACCAACTAGACTCTCCTCCCTCCTGGTCCCTATGCCCCCTAAAGACAAAATACAACCAAACCCCTTTCAAAACTGCCTCTCAATCCCTACGCCAGGTCCTGACTGCAGACTGGTTTGTGCTGAAAACCACGCAGAGGACGAGAGGAATCCTGCCATTGAAGATGAAAGATTGAAGTCGAAACATCTTCTTTTTGCTAGTCATTGCTTAGTCTTTAATCAAAGAGCAATCATACTAATTTTTTTTTTTTTGAATGAAGCTAGTGAAAAGGAAATCTGAACTGGGATTTCTATTTCCTTTTACATTTCTAAGGAGTCCTCTATTCTGGTTTCTACTGTTTGGGTTGGAAAATTCGGGATGGGGCTTTCTACAGGGATGCAAAATAGGAGTGCTCTGGGAAAGGGAGCAATGACAAAAGCACTTTGCAGAAAGGAGTCAGGAGCCATATGTGACCGGACACGACACCTCACCTGATCGGCGGCCATGTTTTTTGCTTATTATTGTATGTGGAACAAGGTCTGGCAAACAGGAGATGCCCTAGAGATGAAATGTAGGCTGCCCTGTGACTGTCTGCAACGGAGCCCAGAGACACACTTTCTGAGAGATACCTCTCCTCTTTCAGCAGCTAGTAACAACAATGTCGTGTATTTTTCTCAGGTGCTTTTTGTTTATTTATTTTTATTATTTTTTATTATTTTTTAAAGATTTTATTTATTTATTTGACAGAAATCACAAGTAGGCAGAGAAGCAGGCAGAGAGAGAGGAGGAAGCAGGCTCCCTGCTGAGCAGAGAGCCCGACGCGGGGCTCGATCCCAGGACCCTGAGATCCTGACCTGAGCCGAAGGCAGAGGCTCAGGTGCTTTTTAAAAATAAAATCAACTTTCCTTTGTGAAGGAAGGGAATATGAGTGAGCAAGAGTTCAAATCATGAAGACTGTAGGTCAGAACACATGGCTGAATTTGTGTGAAACAGAAGGGTGGAAAATACATTGCTTTTCACTTACAGAATTTGCTTTTGTGGAGAAGCAATTCTGTTGATTATACACAGGAAATAATCCTAAAATTAAATAACGTAGCTCTGTGAAGAAAAGATTGTTTGAAACAATTTTCCCTCTAAGGACCGCATCCAGTGAAACAATTAGTAAGGATCAAGGGACATTAGTCCTAAGTAGATTTCACTATTCAGCTGTGATGTGATCTTTCAAGAGGTTTAAAGAAATACGTTGTCATCTGGCTGATTAGGTTCCTCGGAGGTGATTATCAGTCTCATTTGATTATTAACCTAATTGCTATCTGCATCAAGGAAAGCTATTCGCTGATTGCTTCTTGATTTTTTAAAAATAGTTTGACTGGTTAATGCAATATCTTTTATTTACCTTGTGTCTTGAGTAGTGTCTGCTAGATGGTTGTTTTGATTGAACTTGGAAATGTAATTTATTAGCAAAACCATAGAAATCAGTGGTATGTTATGATTTATGGGTCAAAACGGGCTGTGATGAAATTCATGGAACTCAGAAAAATGGATCATCA
Source organism: Martes martes (assembly GCF_963455335.1). Lineage (NCBI taxonomy): Eukaryota > Metazoa > Chordata > Mammalia > Carnivora > Mustelidae > Martes > Martes martes. Next base: position 29,119,846 of record NC_137889.1, on the reverse strand, counting down.
ACAGGGAGTTGATTCCCTAAGGGGCAATTTGGACTGACTTTACTGTAGCTGAATTTCAGAGATAGAGGGGCTCCAGATAGAGTAAAATCCTTCACTTTATAGCTATAAAAACAGTGGTTTCATGTTGAATGTGCATTTATTTGGTAGGCTTTATTCTCGTTGTATTTCCTATGGTACCTTATTTCATGTTCACAGTAAATCAAATGGAAAAACTGAGATACGTCAAGGCAAGTCATTTGCCTACAGTCAGTCTTGCTGTCTAGTCAAGCTACATCAGGGCCTGAATTTATTTTTCTGCTTTCTTAGTGTGATTGTGTTCTTTCTGCTCCTGAGCACTGCCAATTGCCTTCTTTCTCAAATGGAAAACTACTGTGGTCCTGGTCTTTTTTTTTTTAAGGAGTTTGGATCAAGAAAATCTTCAAAGGAGAGATTTCTTTCATATGAAAATATTTTCAGGGAAAAACAGATCCAAGTACTAACTAATTTTTGGTTAACAAAGCAGATGGAAAATGAAGCTACATTAAGTTATCCTATAATAGCATAAAAATCCACGTTTTGATGCAAAGTCACTCGTTATTTGCTCTGTGTTCCCTCCTATAGTTTTAGCCCCGAAACAGTCACTTAGGGACCAATCCAGGCTGAGCGCTAGTGTGTACCTGTCTCAGTCATGGCTGAACCATCAGGAGAGGACTAGGAAGGAAGAGGGGGACTTGGAGCCCATCAGGGCCCATCCTTTCCCTAACTGAGATTGAGACTGAGGAGCTTACATGGTTAATTTCTCTTATATTTGGTTTCTTCTCTCTAACATAAGGAACTTCTCTCTAACATAAGGCTATAGTGAAGATCAAGTGAAATAACGTATCAAAAAAAAAAAAAACAAAAGGCCATTTATTAGTGGTTTTCAACCCTATCAGATCCAATTTCTCTCTCTCTCTCTCTCTTTTTTTTAGAGAGGGAGAGAGGTGTGGGATGGAGAAAGAGAATCATTAGCAGGCTCCATGCCCAGCATGGAGCCCAAGGTGGGGCTCGATCTCACCACCCTGAGATCATGCATGACCTGAGCCAAAATCAAGAGTTGCATGCTTACCCGACCGAGCCACTCAGGTGCCTCCCAACATCTCCTTTATATAATAGTTTATAAAGTACCTTAACTGTCTCAAAATGAGATTCATAAATGTTATACTTTAACTACAAAGATACCTTCTTAAATAATCAAAATAATGCCTGTTATATAAAAAGGAAAGAGGAAAATGATCCGTAAAAAAATAATAATATACAGATGTATAGGGCTTCTACAATTCCACAATCCAAATGACTCAGAAATTCAAAACCCTTTTGTAACTCGTTTGACAACAAAACCTGACAGAAACACAGAAGAAGCTGATGTGGTCTTTATTTTTCCCAATTAATGTGAATAGCCCAGAAGGTTTTCTGAAAATAATAATAATAATAATAATAATAATAATAATATGTTTTCAATTACGGGTGTTTTCCTGGTTTCCACTGATAATGTTACATAATGTACATAATACAAGAACCAGATTACCTTTAAAAAATATATCGAATTCTAAAACACATCTAGTCCCATGAGTTTTAGAGAAGGATTGTAAACTTGTTATAATTATTAACACTTTTATTGTGCTTACTGAATGCCCAGCATTGTTCTAAGCTCTCCCACCTTTCTAATATCGATGAGATAAATATTAGTATTATTCCCATTTAACAGATAAGGAAAATGAGACACAAAAGCTAACTGACTTGCCCAAAGTCACACAGCCAGTATGTGGTAAGAGTGGATGTCAGGAGAAGGTAGGCAGCCTACACCCATGCTTTTATCACTACCCTGTGCTGTATCTCAGTAGGCACACGGTCAAGCATGATTATTCGAGAAGCCATAGAGAAGTACTCAGATGTCTGCACCTCTTCTTGAAAGGCATACGTTCTTGCATTGTATTGGTGATTTAAAGAACATAAACGATGGGTGTGATAGGATTCTCTGAAACTATCAAAAATATAAGTTTCTAAGCCAAATAAAATACACATTTCGTTTGATTTACTTGGTGATTGGATGCCTGAAACATTCAGTATATATTAAACCATTAAAATTTTATATAAAGCAGAGTTGGGTGATGTGAATGATTGATAGTTTTTCACCTACATATCTGGTGGACATCAAGCATAGATGGGCGGGAGGCAGCAGTCGTGCACTGGGCAGTAGCTCTCTTACTCATCCTTGCCCTGCCCACTGAATGCTGTAGTCCTCCAGTACTTGCCAACAAAATGAACTTCCAAATTGCCAAAAGCTCCTTAGGCAGTAGATGCTACCCAATGGAGAACTATTGCTGTAAATGGTAAACCAGCTTATAGATACCAGTTATGGTTCTAGCACTCGTATCAATCAAACCATTGCGTGTTACATCTACAAAGCCCGGGTCAATTCAAATCTACTAGTCAGGTTTTTGAAATTTCAACTCCATAATACTACAAGGAAAATGCAAATGAACTTGATCATGTAGATTTTATTATCCTCTATCTTGGTGAGTTTCAAAATTTTATTTTTTTTTTAATTTTTTAAGATTTTATTTATTTACTTGACTGAGAGAGAGAGATCACAAGGAGGCAGGCAGAGTGGTGGGGTGGGGGGAAGCAGGCTCCCCGCTGAGCATAGAGCCCAATGCAGGACTCGATCCCAGGACTCTGAGATCATGACCTGAGCCAAAGGCAGAGGCTCAACCCACTGAGCCACGCAGGCACCCAGGAAACCAGGTACCCATAATCTTGGTTGCATGTTGTTTTCTAAAAGAGTCTGCTTTTCTGACAATAAATAATTATCAACAAAATGCACCACATTTTGAGTCACCATCAAGAAAGAAACCCCAAATCAAAAATAATGCCCGTTACTTTTGGCAGTCTAGTTTTCTACATGTAGGGAAAATGTGGAAGGAAGGAAGGGAGGGAAGAAGGGAAGGGAGATGTCCAAGAACAAGAACAAGGTATTCTTTTTGTTTAATTTTATGAGTATGAGTTCTCTGTGCATTATTTCCCTTCTCTACTTCTTAAAATCAAATTCATCCTTAAAGACTGTGCAAACGGTACCTTCTCAGAACTGTTTTCATCCTGACCATGATACCTGCCAGAATTAATCTTTCTTTCTCTTGGGGGCTTCCATGGTAGTCTTTTCAAGACCTATGGGGTCAAATGTGTCACATTTCCTATCTGTCACAATTCTTTGTTGATATCATGGTCTTCCCTCTTGTCCTGAAAATAGCTTCAACTAAAACATGTCTTATTCATTTCTTCATCCATTTCACAACACCTTCCAATAGGTGTTGGAAAGTAAAGAAGAGGAGATAAATGGGTATTTGTGTATGGGAGGTTGGCAGGGAGCGGGTTCTTTTGGACTGAGATAGCACCGGGCTGGGGGTGGGGAGCAAAATAGTTAACTTCCTGAAGGGAGAACTACAAAGAATTGATTTTTCATTGTCTTAGTCGATAAACTGGGCAAAAAAAATTGAATTCTTCTTAAAAGATGATACCACATAATGTACATAAATAAATACATATTTGAAAAGTCTCCCAAGAGGACTTGTCTAGGTTTCTGCCATGGTGACTGAGGGTTTGACCAAGAAACTCTTTCCTCTTGTCAGCATAAATGAAGTAGGCAAGTCAGGGAACGTGGCAAGCAGGCCTTGGGACGAGGTCTGCCTCTTCCGCTCATCTCATTCACTACTACTGGAATTTCAACAAACCAAGAAATACCACGTCTAAGCTCACCTGATGGTCACTTACAAGGAAATGTTATCTTTCTATTCAACTAACATGTAGTTAACACCTGGGCTGTCTCTGAGACCCTTTTAAAGGCACGGTGTGCTTTACGAATCAGAAATTACACCCTTCCCCAAGCCATGGACTACATAGGCTATTCTTCCTGGAGAAAATTAAAGTTCGCCAAGCCCGACGAGGAAAACCCTGAGGTGGATCCCATCCAGTGTTTGTTTTGAAGGCCAGCACGAGCTCGTAGCACACTCTGCGGTGCGGGGAGCGGGAGAGGCTGACGCTGCCCCAACCACAGCTGACCGCTGACCGGGAGAGGGGAGGCAAGGGCGCAGCTGGAGACTCCCAGCTCTAGACCGAGCCTCGTTTCTTCCGTTATTATAAATGTTTTAGGCTGGTGTTATTTGTTTCGGGAGTTGAATATCAACAACAATGTTTGAAATGACAAATAATTGCTAGGGGAGAACCATGTGTTGCCTCAAATTTAACCAAACATTTTATCACAGAAAAGCCTTCTGAACCATATGGTCCTGCCCACCTCCTGAAGGACATTTATAGTTCTCTCTTTCCTATAAACAGTTTAAAGTAACCATGATAAACATTCTGGAGAAAAGCTAAACTTGCATTTGCTACTCCCCTGTTGATTATTTGCAATAATATGGAAATGTTTATGCACGCAGAGGCGAAGTTTACTTGGGAGGCCCTAATGCATACACCCCCTTGAGCGGTGATTTACTGCTCGTTTATGTTGAGAAGGAGAAATAGTGAACACAATTTTCTGTACTGACACAACAATCCAATAGCTCCTGTGTACTAATCTTCAATAGTTCATCAGTATGACATTAATTTCAAACAGAATATATTAAGGAGAAAGACATACGTCACCTCAATTTTTTTTTCTTTCAATGTGGACCAAAATATTTTTTCAAAGGAAAGAGTATGATGAAGGTTATTTTTCCGGAAGCATTCCAGATTTTCAAGGAAAGACCTAGAACCTCGGAAAATTCCTCAAAGTCATGGCAAGGTTGAACTGACCTACAGGTATAGAATCTAGTTCCTAACACCCGAAAACACACACATACACACACTCACACACAAATTAACACAATTTTGTTAACACTTCTTGGAAGTTTCTACTTAATAGTAGACATCAACGGAGAGTGGAATTCTGAAACAAAAAATGTAGCTAATATCTTATGTAGAATATCTTACATACCACTTTGCCCATTTTCCTTTGCTATGGAGCCGGTGTCTACTTGGAATAAATGTCTTATTAAAGGGAAATCAGCAAGAACTGGTAGCTAAAATTTATTAAATATTGTATCAGAGAAAACACTTTTATTTCTTATTTTCCAATGGTTCAAACTGCCTAAGGTTCATATTAGACATGAGCAGACATGAGACATGTTCTTCGACTCACAGTAGACCTTTACATATGGGAACATCATCATCTCTATTTCTGTTCTTCCACCAGATCTATCTTTCGAAACATGTAAATGGGTCACAAATGAAATTAAAGCTTGTCAGTGGGGCACACAAAGATTTCTATGATACAGCCCCGCACTCTTTAGTATTCCTTGGAGAATCCTTCTGTGCCTCTCTGTCTTTATTCATACCGCCCTCTCATTGTGGAATGCCCTTCCCCCTTTCCTATTTCATGAAATGCTACTTGTCATTCAAGTTTCAACTCAAATACCATCTCTTCTGTGAAGGCTTCCCCATCTTAAAGTTCAAAACAGCCCCTCTTCGGTTTGTGGCATAATTTGACACATTTCCACTGTAGCACCAAGAATGGCCCAGTTTTTATTTACTGCACATTCCATATGTATCTTATCTCCAAGTAGATTAAGAGCTCATTTAAGGCAAACATTATTTTGTTACCTCTGTAGTACATGCTCGATTAAATGTTTACTTTCAGAATAAAATTGACCAGAAGGAAATCCCTTTGATAGGTGAATAACCAAACTTCAAATTCCCTAAATGGGTAAAATGAAACAAAACACAACACTAAACAAATAATACAACTGAACTTTAAGGATAGAAAAAATAATAGTTCCCAATGACCCTGATCCAGAGCTAAACACTCAGTCAAACAAAACTGGAGAGTCATTGAGGGCCAAGAAGTAAAGAATTGCCATAAACAATCCGATCTGGTCTCTGCTTTTACGGGGCCAGAACAGCGGGGATCCCTAGTTTTCCTTATTCAATTGCCAGAGACAGGAAGTCTTCTTTGAGGCACAAAGAACCACTGGGTGGGGCATGAGAGTGATAAAGGCAGCTCTTGAAGAGAGAGGGAAGATTCTCTTCCCCCAGGGAAAAAAGGACGCTCCTTGCTCCTGGGCTGGGAAGGTGGGCCTGTTCCTTTTTCGCCACACGTTTCTGCCAGAGGGCAATTGCAGGAAGCAGTTTGCTCTGGTTTCTGGGTAAAAATTAGAGCCCATGGTACAGTTGCCAAGACAGAAGGAAGAATAGAAAGGGCTGGGCAAAAAAAAGTGGGGGGTGGGGGGCACGTACGCAAGCAAGGAAGCAGATGGCCCAGATGGTGAGGCGTAAAGGGAGAATTAGACAAGAGATTTCTGCTGCAAGTCACACAAGTTAAAACGTCTACTCCCCTGTCATTTCCCACAAGGTTGCACCTTGGGGACATCTGAGAAAAGTATAATTATTATAAAATCAAGAAATGGAACTGTACTAAGAGATGTCACTGAAAGGCCGAAGAAGATCTGTAGATTCCCTCAGGCTTCTAAGAAATCTGCCAGTTTTGTGAAAAAGTAGTTAGGGACAACCCCCCAGGGAGAGTTTTCCAATTTTTCTCCAGATGGTTCTGGGAGGCCTCTTCTCTTTTTCACCAGCCAGTGGACCTCTCTTGATTTCATGTCCTGCACAGGCATTCAGATGAGCAGACAAAACCAGGGCCAGCGGCTGACCCTCAGCCTGATCTCTTTCCTAAAATGCTCCTCACCTTGCTGACACACAGACCAAGACAAAGATGCGAGGCAGTCCTCCATGCTTTTCATTTGATATTCACTGAATTCTGCCCTTACTTAATTCTATACCAACCTTAGCTCACAAGCTTGCAGTGAAAATTAAAGGAGACGAAATCCATGGAATAACGCAGGACGTGTTCACCCCACACTAGGTGTTCAACCCAATCATACTGTTTCCGTTTAGGCGCACGGAAGCCCACATGGTCTCCCTCTGTCCTCTCGTGGTCACCTGCCCCTCACATTGCCAGATTTCTCAGAGACGTTATCATATCTCAAATTCAATCACAGTTCAATTCCTTTGGCTCCAACGATCTCTTCTGCCAGCCCATTTCCACCTCAGAACATCTTATGCCTGCCATCCCAGCTGCCTCCCCTTCCCGAGCTCGCTGTGCTCTGCCACGACGCCATGCTGTTGCGCAGGTGGTTTCTTCCCGGAAGTACTGCCTCCCCCTTCCTTTTATCATGGAGGCACGTTCCTCCTCATGCTCTAAGGCTTAGCTGAAACAGCTTTACTCTATGACACCAACAGACCTAAATATTTATTGCCACAATATAGTTCCAATCTTTGCTTTTATGTCTTTCCTGTTGGGACTGTGAATTCCAGCATGTCTTTCTCATCTTTGATGGTGCCTAGTACACTGCTTGGCACCTAGCAGGTGCTCAATGAATAAATGGATGAGTAAATTTTTCTGTGCTCAGATCTAACAAAGTATGCCATCTATGATTATATTGTTTGTACATCTGAAAGCTTCGACTGAAAAAAACCCCTGATAATTAGCAATTTTGGAATTAACTTTGGTTGTTGTTTTTCTTTTTTTTCTTTTTCCTTTTTTTTTTTTTTATGCTAGAGACCCAACCAAAGTCCCCATTGAGCTCTTTGTATCTTAGCTCTAGCAACGACTGATTGCACTTTGCACCATTTTATTTTTTATTTTATTTTATTATTTTAAAAAAGATTTTATTTATTTATTTGACACAGTGAGAGAGGGAACACAAGCAGAGGGAGGGGGAGATGGAGAAGCAGGCTCTCCCCCACTCCACCAACCCCCAGCAGAGAGCCCGATGCTGGGCTCGATTCCAGAACCTTGGGACCCCAGCTGAAGGCAGATGCTTAAGAGCTGAGCCACCCAGGTGCCCCTGCAGCACTTTAAACACCACTTTCCTTAATACTCCTCTTTCAACATGTTATTCAAGAGTCCCACCTCCCAATGTTCCTTACATCCCTCCTAAACACACACACTTCTGAATAATCTCCCAAGATAACTCAATGTGCTGATGACCTTCAAGATGAAGCCAGCGTAAACAGTGAGCACTGTTGAGAGAACAGGTTCTGGTGTCAGCTTATGCTGGGGGTGGAGGGGTAGCAATAGGACAGAAGAGAACTCTGGGGAGAGTTGGCGGTTCAGAGGAACATCTACAGTAAAAGCTATAACACCACCCCCCCCACCTTGTTTACAAAGAAAAAGAAAATAACTAATTGACGTAGGATGTGGGTGAGCTTGGTTTTCATCTCAATCCTGTTTTGCCTCATCTTGCGGTTGCCTTAGGAGCACATCAGAGCCAACCATTTCCAGTGCTTTAGGGGGTAAAAGGAAATAAAATAAAACAACACAGAGACTTTGGATACTCCTCTCAGACTCAGGCCAGCTAAAAGAGCAATTCCAACTCCCCGAAGCTACTATTATGTAAAAATTATGAAAGTGTCAAATGCAAGATCTTGCGAGATTACGCTTATTTAAGCCCTGGATATTTTATTCCTATTGATTTAAGTAAAGAACCTGGTTAAAAATTCTCTTGAAAGCAAAATGTCAAGCAAGTGGCATTAAGTACCGATCAATGGCAAAAGAAGTCTCAAATAGAAAATTTTGCAGTTCTTTTGGTGGTTTACATGTCTGAAGTTTTTTGTTCAGGTGTGCATATCAACATCACTTGCTGATAAAAATAAATTTATTTCCTTAGCTTAGACCCAGGTAAGAGTGCCGTGACTAAATGCAGCCATGATTAAACAATCGCTTTTATGGGGTTAGGTAAAATCATTTTGTTTTTGCATGCTAAAACATGGTAGATACTCAAATTGAAGGGAACATATATAACTAAGCTCTGGAAAGCCTGCGTAATACAATCTGGTTAAATATCGAAACTTTGAAATATAAAGTTCTACTGAAGTTAATGATCACCTACAAAAATTTCAACCCCTGAGATTTACATTTTGTAAAAAATCCTCATAGAGATTGACTACAAGAATCAACCCCCCCCTTTTTTTTTAAGTTTTTTTAAAAGATTTGTTTATTTATTTAGTTGACAGACAGATCATAAGTAGGCAGAGAGGCAGGCAGAGAGAGAAGATGAAGCAGGCTCCCCACTGAGCAGATAGCCCGATGTGGGGCTCGATTCCAGGACCCTGGGATCATGACCTGAGCCGAAGGCAGAGGCTTTAACCCACTGAGCCACCCAGGTGCCCCTCAACCCCTTTTTTTAAACCAAGCAATCCATTTTTTTAAAAGATGTGTTTTATTTTTTTAAAAAGATTTTATTTATTTATTTGACAGACAGAGATCACAAGTAGGCAGAGAGGCAGGCAGAGAGAGGGAGGGGGAAGCAGGCTCCCTGCTGAGCAGAAAGCCCGATGTGGGGCTCCATCCCAGGATGCTGGGATCATGACCTGAGCCAAAGGCAGAGGCCTTAACCCACTGAGCCACCCAGGCGCCCGCATGCAATCCATTTTAAACTGATCTTAAACTTTATTTTTCCGGTTCCCTTTTGGTGAAAATTGCAACTAGCTAAGAAAAGATGAGAGAATCAAATATAAGATAGATGTATCTCCTGGTATTCTTGTACACTGATGTCCCAATATCATCTTTTTCTAACCGCATATGGTGTAAATACTTCCCCACTGTGATTAGCCTTGTGTGATTTTATGACCGCAGGAGGCATGTGTCTGAGAATTTGATCATACCGCTGCCAATGAAAAGGTAAGAGAGGGCCTCAATCTTCTGGTTGCTGTCATTTTCTGGGCCTTTTGGACTTTGGTGCTTTTAGTGCAAAGGATATGGATGAAGCAACCTTATTACAGGTTATAATAGGTTATAGACCTACATATAGGTTTATATATTATTTATATATATGTATATATGCATGCATATGTATGTGTGTGTGTGTGTGTGTGTATAACCTATATAGGTTATAGACCTATAATAAGGTCTTTTTTCATTTACCAAGAACTGTCTTTGGGTATGAATTAAGAAACTCTTACCAGTTTCTGCCCTGTGACTATATTACAGTATAGAACATAGCTTCATCATGTCTGACCATCTGCCCTGACTCCATTTGGTCAGTTGGAGATGTCAGGAATGGAAATGAGAAACCTCCCAAGACTTTTATTCATTTCTCTTCTCCAGTGCTTTAGTAAACCAAGAAGAGATATTAATGAAATAGGCCAGAGAGTGAGCTCAAAGGTTTGATGGATATTGCTGTTGCCAACATTGGTCCCTCTTTGCCTACAAGAAGAACCATCTTTCTATAAACTGCTATTGTATCACTCCCATGTGATGGTCCTTCCTATTGTGTGAAAATCCCAAAGCACAGTGAAAAAGGAAACCAGTCATTTAGCTTCTTGGTCAGGAAAAGAAAGACTATGTTTTTTTTTTTGTTTTTTTTTTTTAATTTATTTATTTGACAGGCAGAGATCACAGGCAGGCAGAGAGGCAGGCAGAGGGAGAGCAGGAAGCAGGCTCCCCATGGAGCAGAGAGCCCAATATGGGGCTTGATTCCAGGACTGTGGGATCATGACCCAAGCCGAAGGCAGAGGCTTTAACCCACTGAGCCACCCAGGCGCCCCAAGAAAGACTATGTTCTGATGCAAGACTGCAGCTGAATGAAATGCTATTTCTGATCTGACTCAGTATCTGTTAATTTTGATTTAAAGGTTTTCCCTGACACAAACAATTCCCTATCTGTGATACAGTCTGAATAAATCTGTTAATACTGAATAATAATCTGTTAATACTGAAACAAATAAACAAACAGAGACTTGGTTCAGAATTCAACAAATTAGACAAATTAGTCTGTCTATTTGAGATTAGCCTTCCTTTCCAGAGCCTACTCTGGGGAAATGGCCGTAAAATAACATATTTGCCTTGGTAACTATATAGGGGGGCGGGGTGGACACTGCCTGTACCAAGATAGTCTTCTTAAAGAACATACTTACTGAAACTTTTCTTCAACTATAACAAAGGCTTATCTCTGTGGTGTTTAGTAAACCTCAGGTGTTTGGAGTCAAATTTTAAGCAATTAGTAATCTATATGAAACATCCTCACTTTTTTAAAAAAGATTTTTTTAAATTTATCTGACAGAGATCATAAATAGACAGAGAGGCAGGCAGAGATGCGGGGCTCCATCCCAGGGGCCCTGAGGTCATGACCTGAGCTGAAGGCAGATGCTTTAACCCACTGATCCACCCAGGCGCCCCAAAACATCCTCACTTTTGATGGCTCCTGGGATGGTTTGTATTAGCCAGCTAGGTCTTCCCTAACTGATCTTAATAGATAATAATCCAGGATGTCACAGCAAGAGAAAAGAACCCAGGCTATGGTGCTATAAAGGAATTAACAAAAGAGAGATGAGTCAGCTGGGGAGTGTTACTGTTGCCAATCTTTTCAGATGTTCATTTTGGATTGTGGCTAATCTTTAGGTCTTCAACGGCACCCTCAGAACACACATGTCACCCAGAAGGTGAAGTATACAGAGCGAGGTGGTAGAAAAAGGCAAATCGGGTGGTTCAATAATCTTGAAAAACAAAGAAATGTAGCAGCAGGATTATTAGGGGAAATACATTTGCAGACAAGGTACATGAACAAATCATGGGCCTATCACGAACCACCCTCATTTTTTGGCTACTACTATGTGGTTCTTAGGTGGTGATCCTTTCGAGAAACATTCAGTGATGGATTCTCTCTGACTTACCACTCTTGTAATGGCAGCAGCTAGGAAGCTGTTTGGTCTTACTCCAGGAATCAATCAGACTTTCTTTTCTTTTCTTTTTTTTTTTTTTTAAGATTTTATTTATTTATTTGACAGACAGAGATCACAGGTAGGCAGAGAGGCAGGCAGAGAGAGAGAGGAGGAAGCAGGCTCCCTGCTGAGCAGAGAGCCTGATGCGGGACTCGATCCCAGGACCCTGGGATCATGACCTGAGCCGAAAGTAGAGGCTTTAACCCACTGAGCCACCCAGGCACCCCAATCAGACTTTCTTTTAAAGCTACTGAGCATCTTTGAGGTGACTTAGCTCTACATTTTACTTTAAGGGTGAGGTGGCCAAGGCCCCAGAGGTGCACAATGACTTCTTCAAGGTGGGCTTGTTTGTTAGCTATGCTCTTTCTAACTGCTGGATTTGCACTAGTCAGTAGCATCTCTTCTACTTTTGACAAAATTGTCAGATGTCCAAGGAAAGAATGATGTTCCTCATCATGGCATGGGATTACAGATAGAAAATATGATGAATGTACATGTGATTACCAAAATATGAGTTCACCCTTTGGAAAAAGGTCTGAGCCATGTCAGTCCATTAAGTCAACTGGTTGAATGACTTGGCTGATGCTGCCTTGGCTTTTTAACAAAGTAAAGAAGAAGAAGAAGAAGGAGAAGAAGCAGGAGGAGAAGGGGAAGAAGATTAAAATGTGTTTCATCTAGTCCAAGTTTCTTGTGAGTACAATAATTCACATATGGGAAAACAAAAGGAAATGCGATTTTGTACCTCATTTAACCTCCAGAAAGTATCAAAGTACTGTGCTATTGATATTAGTCCAAGACAGGAACCCACAAGAGAATCCATAATGTCAAAAATCACTAGAACATTCTCTAGAGTTATATGGTTTTTTTTCCCCCTCACTTCAAATTTAGGACCCTTCTTATTTAATGACATTCTGGAAAAGCATGATTTTCTAACACATGCAAGACAGGGTTTATGTAAACAATAACTAATCACACTTATTCCTGTCTAGGAAAGATTGGTAAATAATATGTAAATTGCTAGTATCTGCTATGGGAGAATGTATACCAGCCCATGAAGGAATCTAGAATCCTTACTAGGAATTTGTGTTCAGAGACATTGTGGTATAAAATCGGAAACTCCGGAATATTTGTCCCTTCATTCTTTACTCAGACATCTGTCACCATTGTTTTGTCTCTGCACTGGCTGCCACTTTCCCAAACTTCCCTCCTTATTTAAGTTCCCAAAGTTTATTTCTTAACCAGGTCTACCTTGTCACATCTTTTTTTTTTTTTAAAGATTTTTATTTATTTATTTGACAGAAGGAGATCACAAGTAGGCAGAGAAGCAGGCAGAGAGAGAGAGAGAGAGAGAGGAGAAAGCAGGCTCCCTGCTGAGCAGAGAGCTTGATGCGGGGCTCGATCCCAGGTCTCTGGGATCATGACCTGAGCTGAAGGCAGAGGGTTTAACCCACTGAGCCACCCAGGCGCCCCATACCTTGTCACATCTTTTCACATATCTCAATCCACATACTCCTCTATCCCGCTATGATTTTGCTTCTGCTTCTAGTCCTTTGTCCACTGTCACTAGAGGAAGTACAGAGGATAAGTGGGATAATGGATGGATATGGGAATGCTCTGGTACGAGTTGAATTCATAAGGAGAAAGACAAAGGGAAAGCCTTGGTCATTTAGCATAAAGACAGACTTACGCTTTCCTGCTTTCTGAGCTACTCACATTCAGTGTTTTCAACACTTCTCCATCAAATAGTTATAATACTTCATGAGATATAAAGGCTCACTTTTTTCCAAGTTTGGAATCTTCCACCTGCCTCTATTAGACTAGTTCAAGTTTACCTTGGCAGCCCTCAGAAAGGAGAGTTGATTCAGTGGAGCGTGTTTTTAATGGCATATCCTCAATAAATCTATTTCTAATTTATTTTTCTTTGTCAATGTACACTATTTTTGGTATACAGTGAAATAGGTCTTTTGGCCCAATCACAAGCTTTATGATATACTGTCAAAAGGGGATTTTGAAATTTTTCCAGAATTTTTGTAAAAAAGGTAAAGCAACGGGATTTTGGAATATCTCAGAGGTAACTTGCATTTTGCTTTTAGCCCTTTCCTTCAAGGGACTTCCATTGTTCTGCAGCCCTGAATAAGATGTTTCATCTTTTCCCTGCAGTGGAAATAAGCAACAATAGGATTGCTTTGTGAGACAGAAAATGATGAAGCCCTTTCCAAATGAGGAGGACGTGGAAAGTGCCAAAGAGCCAGAGGGCCAATGCGGCAGAAAATGGATCTGACTTCCTCTAGCTCATAATGAACGCAATTCTTTGGAGTTTAGGCTCAGGTAGAGCTGCTGAAGGAAGACAATCTTGAATCCTGCAAGGGTCAGTGTTAAGTGAGGAGAAGCCGAGGTTCCCTCTCTCCCCAAGCTAGTAACAACTGTGTGTTGTATGGGTGTCAGCGAGATGGAATGACGGATCATTTGCCTTCTGTAAACTTTGGGGACGGCAAAAAGAATTAATTCTCCCTTGTGAAACACCACTGGAATCAGACTGTTTTGATACCAGTTGTGAAAGAAAAAAGTAACTATCATTTACTGAACAGTGACCTTGTCCCCACCTCCGAACTGAGAGCTTTAAATATGTTTTATTTTGAATTCTCACAACAGTTCTCTGATACAGTTAAGGTTTTCATGTCTCACTTCTGATGAGACAATCAAGTATCGGAGTTGAAGGTCTCGAGCTGGTACAACGTAGTCTACAACTCAAGGTCTTCGGTGCCTTTTCCGTTATCCTGGGTCTTGGTGCCAATTGTGAATATTAGATTTCTAATTTCTGGCTGAAAAGCCAGGTCGACTTCATGAATATTCTCTCTCAGAACTCTAAAGTAAAAGCTGCCTTCTGAAATCCTTGAGCACCCTTGAAATCAGAGGAAGGGTCAAGATATTGCTGTCAAACAGTCAGAGGAAGGTGCGCAAATTCCCAGATTTATAAACTAAATTGACTCACAGAGCCAAGCATGTGCTTCCAGCCGCCTGGCTGTTTGCTACCACGGAGATGGTACAAACAGCAAGCAGGCACGATGACTGCCAATTCATTTGCATCTGGTTGTGTCATAGAAACCTAGCCTAAAGCGTGTACCAACCAAAACTAGCAGGGAAAGTGCCTAATTTTAAATCTAAACTATTTTCTTAATCTCCGAGCATGCGAGCACTAAGACATTTTCCCTCTCTGTACTCGGTGCCAATATTTTAAGATGAAAAACAAAACCATTAAAGAGTAAAAGAGTGAGGATACTGATGAAAATTTGTCCGAATTTAACGATGATTAATGAGGAGCCTTTTCAAAATGTGAGAAGAAAAGGCCTTTTCTTATGAATACACCATCCCAAGTCACATTCTGTTTATGAATATTTGGGTGTTTGAAAACCTCCTTTTCAAACCAGCAGAGCCATGTTCAGGCAAGTCTGAGGACATGTAATATCTTTATATAATCTCACTGAGAGAAATACCCAGCCCTTCCTTTTAATTAATAATATCATCTAAAGCAAAGATGGCAGACATCCGGGTGAGCTACTACTTTTCATCCTCTGTCTAAATGGTTCATTGAGTCAACGTCCTAATGAGTTTGTGACATCATAGTTCATCACCATGGAAACAACTATGATGACACATGTTGCCTTATAGCACTCTTAGTCATCGATCAATCCTCACTGCTATGCCTGGTCAAGTCAAATTCACTTGTATCTTCGCTTAAAAAATGCCCTTCATGCTAAAGATCATCACGACCAAAAACAATGATTGTTTTAAAAGTGACGTTGAAAACCTAGAAGCAATCATTCACAACCCTCCCTCCATACCTCTTCTATTTTCAGTGGTTAATCTTAATTATTGCCCACATGTACATTTACTTTTCACATACTTATAAACCAGCAGAGGAAAATAGCCTTGAAAATGTAATTTTAAAATATTTTATTTATTTATTTATTTGAGAGAGAGAGAGAGAGAGCGAGCATGAGAGGAGAGAGGTCAGCGGGAGAAGCAGACTCCCCGCCGAGCAGGGAGCCCGATGCGGGACTCGATCCCGGGACTCCAGGATCATGACCTGAGCTGAAGGCAGTTGCTCAACCAGCTGAGCCACCTAGGTGCCCCAAAAATGTAATTTTATAAGCTGTTCTATATAGTGCTCCTCTGTTGTCAAGACTTTTTATTAAGTTCTGATATGCTTTAAAAGCAACCTTTTATGTCCTAAGAAATAGCATGGCTTGCCAAATAGGGTTTGAGAAGTCAAAGTTGGCTTGTGGCAATAATCTTACTGTGTCATGTGCAGGGACATATAAGTTCTTTCATTGTATTTTTCCAGGTTTCGTAGTTAAAAGCAAAGTTAAGACCTTACTCCTCCTCTTCCTTGTAAGGCAATAAAGATAAGAGAAAACAAGACTATCCTGAGTTTCCTTGAAGGAAATTACCAAATAAAAATTTAGAAGTAATCCAGTAAATGTGAGAGCCTAAAGCGAATACATCACAAGTTATGAATTTTGTATCCTTATCACTGGAGTAGGTGCTCAGCAAATATTACGGAAGTGAAATACTTGAGCAAGGAAAACAGCGAATTTGTAACTTGGGATTCTGTCTGCATTATTATGGTGAGGGTTAAATTTGCATGATATTCGTCATGTAGATAGATCTACAAATATGTAAAAGTGATTTCACATTAACTCAAACTTTTCTATCAGGAGAATCTAGTATCTGGTTGCCAAATAGGTATAAAAAGTTATTTTCATGAAAATTAAAGATATTTGCCCTGTGAAAGATCCAGTAAAGAGAATGAAGAGATCAGTTACATACTGGGAGGAAGTATTTGTAAACCACACATCTGAGGGAGGACTGTTCCCAAGGACCTATAACAGTTGTGGGATGCCTGGGTGGCTCAGTGGGTTAAGCCTCTGCCTTCAGCTCAGGTCATGATCTCAGGGTCCTGGGATCGAGTCCCACATCAGGTTCCCTGCTCAGCGGGTGGCCTGCTTCTTCCTCTACCTCTGCCTGCTGCTCTACCTACTTGTACTCTCTCTTCCTGGCAGATAAATAAATAAAATCTTAAAAAAAAAAAAGAATCTATAACAGTTGAGAAACAAGCCAATTAGCAAATAGGCAAAGGGCACTGAGATACTTCATGAAAGAGGATATACAGATGGTGAATAAGCACATGGAAAGATGTTCAACCTTAGTAGCCATCAGGGAAATGCAAATTAAATCCAAAATGAGATATCAAAAAAAAAAAAAAAGAGATATCATTATACACCTACCATAATGGCAAAAGTAAAAAAAAATTGACACCACCAAATTCTGGTGAGGATGCAGAAAAATTGGGTCATTCTCACACTGCTGCTGGGAATGTATAATGGCACACCCATGTTGGAATAGATTTTGGGAGTTTCTTAAAAAACAAAACAAAACAAAACAAAACCAGAAACAGAAAACTAAACTAAACATGCAGCTACCATATGACCCAGCAATTACAATTCTGGGCATTTATCCCAGACAATTGAATGTGTGTTCACACAAAAACCTGTACATGAATATTTATAACAACTTGATTTATAACAGCCCCAAACTGGAAACAACTCAGACGTCTTCTGACAGGTGAATGATGACACAGCCAACCCATGAAGTACTACACAGTAGGAAAAAGGAACAAACAATTGATACACACAACAGCCAGGATAAATCTCTGGAGAATTGTTTTAAGCCTCTCCAAAGAATTATGCTGAATGGAAAAAACCAATACCCAAAAGCTGAAGACTGTTGGATTCCATGCATGCAATATTTTTGCAATGACAAAATATTCACGGCTGCTAGGGTTTAAGGTGGGAGTGGCAAGGGAAGAAAGCAGAGGAGACTCTAAAAGGGCAACAGGAGGGATTCTTATGGGAACGGGAATGTTCTGTATCTTGAGTACACAGATGTGAATATTCTTGTTGTGCTATTATACAGGAGTACTGCAAGATGTTAACTTTGAGGGAAACCATGTAAAAGGTACACAGGAGCGCGCTGTCATGGTATCACTGCATGTGAAGCCATGATTATCTCCAAAATACAAGGTTTCATTTAACGTGTCTTAAAGAAAGACACTGTTTAAAAATATATTAGGTTACGGGTTGCACAAACAACATAATACCTATAAGAGTTCACTATCCAAAGCATCTATTCTATTTCCTGCCTGAGGTTTGTATATTTGGAAAATGTCATTCACAAGGTGTAACAAAGATATCTCAAGAAATGTGCTTCGATCAGATATTCCCTATTGACAACTGAGTACTCGAAACTATGACAACAGTAGGAAGAAGTAAGGATGTTATAAGGGAGGATGTGGAGAGTTAAAATGTTTGAATTTTAGATTTAAAAACAATCTTCATTGATAAGAACCCCCAAATCAAAACTTCCTGTTCACAATGCCATGGGAGGGGGGTTTGCAAGCTAGTGATCTTCCTTCTTCTCTCTCAATTTCTGGCCAACCAGATGAAATGAAGGGAGGAATACCGGTGCATATAAAGATGCTTATGTGGGGTTCTCAGAAGGTTAATTGCCCATTCAGCAAAGATTTTTTCAGAATTTACTACACAGCCAGGCTCTCTGCCAGGCACGGGGAAGACGAAGATAAACAGGACCTGGTCCTTCCTGTTAAGGAATTCCACGTGTAAAGGAGAGAAAGCTACTTTCTAATAATAGATTTTATAATAGCAAGGAATAAGTCCAATGACAAAACAAATCACTCAACGGGCCACACAGGAGTGATGCTGAGTTTGGATGAAGACTTGGGGTAGGCTGGGGGACGTGGAGGGCTTTCCGAGATGAGGTGGGTCATGAACAATAACTAGGTATTAGCCAGGTTAAAAACAAAGAACCAAAGACAATCCGCAGGGAGTTCTAGAAAAGACCTGTAGTCTCAATTTGGATAAATTCCAAGTTTGAGTGCACTGAAGAAGAAGGAGATGCCCTGATACAGTTAAAAAATGGACCAAAAAATCTCTCCCATTTATGCCCTCTCACTATGATGGGAGTAGGAACACACCCATGAACATAGTCCCAAACATTTTTGCCACCTGGCTGGCTACAAAACAGAATGACAGAGTTGTGATGGAGATGTTGGGGCTGAGTAGGACTTAAGACACCAGAATACTTTTTTAAGTGTGTGTGTGTGTGCGCGCGCGCACAAACTCGTGTATGCCATATTGGGTCACGTGATGCTGGGCATGTGCCCTGTACCACTGAGACTTCTACGCAATGTTTTCCTTTACTCTTAAACACGATAGGCACTAGTATGTCAATGCAATCTCCAATCAAAGAAAAGAAATATATTATACTTATTTAATGATCTATGATCATTTGTCCAATTCCTTTTTTTTTAAGATTTTATTTATTTGACAGACAGAGATCACAAGTAGGCAGAGAGGAAGGCAGAGGGAGAGAGAGGGAAGCAGGTTCTCCACTGAGCAGAGAGTCCGACATGGGGCTCGATCCCAGGACCCTGGGATCATGACCTGAGATGAACGCAGAGGCTTTAACCCACTGAGCCACCCAGGCGCCCTCATTTACCCAATTCTAGGACACATAGCTTCATATTGATTCAATGATGGCAGCCTAACTGACAACAGCTTTACATAAAAAAAGACCTCGGTACAATTCCCCCCAGGACAGAAGGTCATCTCAGTGATCAAGCTGATGCTGACTCATGTAGTCTGAGATGAAGTAGGAAAGGATAAATCTGAATCTAGAAGTTCCCTTGTAAATCATCGCCTGGGCAAAACAAAAGGGCACTTGATTATCTACAAAGCCAGCGTAAGCTTCTAATTGTTTTTCAGAGGAAAATTATTTGTTGAAAACTTCAGAAATGAAGATTGAGGAATAAAATGAAAAGTACACACACTTAGCGATAGTATAAAGAAAGCGAGGACTTATTCCAGAATTCAAAGGATGGGAAACGATGGATAAATAAACATTATAAAAAGTAGTCTTCATTTTGGCTAATAGATTTTATTAATAAAAATATTTTGCTTTAGAAGTAGCGGTATGAATCTATGAAAATAACAGCTAGATAGAACTATATTAGGGTGTATTGAAGTATCCCAAAGGGCTATCAAGGATCACTTAAAAAGAAATATTTAAGAGTTCCATTGACTGCTAATTCTTTAGAACTTTGAAGTCATTTGATAGTATTTTATATTTTTACTCAAAAAATATTTCCAGATAACGTTTTTGCCAAGGAAAGACCTTTTTATCCACAGGGCAAATGTAAAACCCGAAGGTTTGTAGACGATTAACCAGACACATTTACAGAACTAACAAGCAAACGGCACGACTCTGAATAGAATAGCTCACCGTGCGACAGCAGGAGGGACCTACATGAAGCGTCTGAAATATGCGAAATGATTTTCTCTGACTCTGTCAGGTAACAGAGAACTGTTTTGGCCAGTAAACTGGGGCTTTCCTAAAAGCAATTTCACACAAAAGCATCAACTCATCAACTTTAGCTAATACCGTATTTGTGAACTTTTATTTTCCTTCAGTTTGGCTAAAGGTGGCCTTCAAGTACAAGTTTCCCTGGTTATTAGGAAATAAATAAATCTCCTTGGAACACTGCTGTGATGCCTGGATACCTTTGTCCACCCAAACCAATGAAACTCCGGGGTTGCCATGAGGACAGCTCTCAGAACCCGGGCCCTTACTGAGTGAATCTAGAAAAGGTCTGATTCAAGAGGTAGTTCCTGAAACGCTTCCCTCCCACCTTGCCTCTCTGCCTTCTTCCTCCATCCATGCCAATTTTTAACTATTGGGAAAAATTCAGCCAGAGTGTCTCCAGACGGCCACTGTTAAGATGCACCTGGGAAAGGATGGTGATCGTTGGCAATCTCCCTCGGCCCCACACCTTTAATTTATGTTGTCAAATTAGGTCCGTGTCCCTTTGGAAGGCACAGGGTATCAGGAACTTCAAAGGTGAACAGAGAACAGAATGAAGTGACAAGTCAAGGACTTTGGCTCACAGGAATGGGTCCTCACTGACCTTTGGGGGGCATCAAGCATTCGGTAAGTTAGGGGACTTTAAACATTTTGATTCCTGTCTGTCACATATTAATAGCATGACTTTGTGCATCTTACTTAACTTCTCTGCATCTCACATTTGTAAAATGGGTAGTCACCATCCCACCTACTTTCTAGAGCCTTTGTTAGAGTTGAGAGACACACAGAGCTTTCAGCATCCCAGGGCAGCGCCCGACATAGGATGGCTGCCAGGTCCATTTTTGGAAGGGATAACATGTGGAAACCACCAAGCTCAGTGCCTGACCCGGAGAAAGTTCTTAATAAATTAAAGCTCTAAGTTCTACAGATGAGAAAAATTCTGAAAACTGTGCCCAGCTATTGTGTGTGACAGGGCACAAGCATCTCAGCCCAAGGAAGGGAAGCTATCTATGGTGTTAGCAATTTTGTTTCACTCTTGACCAGGCTTAGGGCACTTCATGGTCCTCCTCCCACTGAGACTGAAAATTTGCCCCAGTGGGAAGGAGAGGTGAATTCTAACATCCATTTAGAATTGCCTAGGTGAGAATTGTTCCTTTCTGTTGCCAGGAACCAAAACAATACAGTTTACAAGACAGAACATTTTCCACTTATCTGCTACACACATTTAACATTTTCTATTTTGGTTCATTATTAATCTATAATTCTCTTTTTTTTTTTTTTTGGAGTTGAGAAATCATAGCAGGAGGTTACATTGCTCAAAGAATGAATTCTTTCCTGAACAAGGAAAATTGGAAAAAATATAAACCCCAAAGGGACAAATGCCTTCCCATTTCCTGAGGCACACTAAGAAGTCTACAATTAGCTCAGTTTCTAATAGTTTCCACAGCTCTGCTACTGGACATATCTCATGTTTTCCACCAAAAGCCTGGTAAGAATTGCCTAAATCTATAATCTCTCTCCGACCCTGTTGGGCACTTATCACCTCTTTCCTAATTACAGGGGGTGAGGAATGAGTTGGAGCCTCCCTTAAAGACTTGTATTTCTCTTTCGTTGTGACATTTTCCTGATGTCTCTTCACTTGTTCCTTCCATCTGATGCCACGCAGCCTGGTCCTCAAATAAAGATGACAGAAAACAATGTCCTGGTATGTCTTTCACTCCCCAGCACATGGCTGTTCAAGCTGATACTGTTCTGAGCGCCGACAGCCCGTATCATGTGCTCAGACGCCCTCTATAGCCTCATTTCCTGGCATCTACTCAGGAATATAAGCAATGTTGTAGACCATGACGACAAATATAACAAGTATTTCCCCAGAAATAGAAGTCATTCCACTCTTACCACTTCCCTTTGGCCAAAGTTGATACATTAAATTTAATTATTGTGTAACTAACCACCGCTTAAAGCACCTCCTCCCCCTAAATGAGATTTGCCAAGAATATCCAGGACCAGCCACGGAAGGACGCACAGCACAACTTTGTTATGGTATTAAATATAGTGTGATATAGTAGAAAACACATGGACTCTCATGTCAGGAAAAATTGGATCCAAATCCTTCATCTGCCATTTGACTATGTAATCGTTATTTGTTTTTATTAAAAAAATTGTTTTTTAATGTTTAAGTAGGATCCATACTGGGAGCCCAACGTGGGGCTTGAACTCAAGACCCTCACATGAAGACCTGAGCTGAGAACAAGAGCTGGACGCTTAACGGACCACCCACACACCCCTTGACCATGTAATTTCGAGCAAATTATATAATCTCTCTTAGGCTCTGTTTCCTTATTTGTACAATGAGGAGAAAGTTACCTATCTTTAAGGTTGTTGAGAGGATTAAATGAGTTCATGATTTAAAGTGATCTTAAAGACTGTTAGTGCATAATTAGCTCTTGGTATAATGTTATCTCTATTGCTGTTTCTGTCCTTTTAGCATCACATTTTCTATCACTTTCTTCTAGTAAAGGTAGGACCAAAGCTCTCCAATGGCAAGAGTCATACCAGGTGTATCTCAAGGAACCCACCTTCCCCCCATACATCCAGCCAAAATACATCTCCCTTTGAGGAAATTCCAAATTAGAAATTCACTACTTTAACATGGATTTGGTTACTTAGTTTCTTTTAAAACACAAATGTTCCTGGGATGGGCAACATATTAAGCCAATAAATATTAACCTCTACTATTTGTGAAGTAACACATTTGTAGTTAATTGTGGCATTTCTTATCTTAACCTGTTAAACAATCCTATAAGGTAAACCTTATCCCTACTGATAAAGTTCAGACATATAGGCTTATGGTGATAATCAGAGCAAAATTGGATAAGAAATCACCTCGTGAAGTTTCTTTTTTTTTTTTTTTTAAGATTTTTCTTTATTTATTCGACAGACAGAGATCACAAGTAGGCAGAGAGGCAGGCAGAGAGAGAGGGGAAGCAGGCTCCCCGCTGTGCAGAAAGCCTGATGCGGGGCTCAATCCCAGGACCCTGAGATCATGACCGAGCGGAAGGCAGAGGCTTAACCCACTGAGCCACCCAGGCACACCACCCCGCCCCCCCCCCCCCGGCTTTTTTTTTTTAAATAAAAGAAATGATTGCGTATAAACCATCTGAGCATTGATAGACAGGCTAAGAATATATAAAGTGAGCATAGATTGGGAGTATCATGGAAACATCCTTTCCAAGGTGGGCTCTGACCTTGGAAACAGCATTTCTGAGGAACTTTGATAACTGTCCCATGCAGTCTTGTCTCTTGAGGACTTGTAAAGGGTGTGACAGTTTGAGTAAGTGTAAATGAAATCACCAACAAGTTGCCAACAATGCAAAGGGATATATAAATGAATGAGTTGGGGGGTGGTCTGGGGCGTGAGCGTTCCTGAGAATCCTGAGACTAAGTGTCTCACCAGGACATGTGGCTTCTAATTTGCTGGCAAGAGTGAAGTAGGACAGAACCCTAGTGAAAGACTGGAGCTTTACCCCAGGGCTCAAATGTCTATTTGCTAACGAGAACATGCATAACCTCTCATAACCATCACGAAGTTGTGTTTCCTGAGTGACTTTCTGCATCACACAGTTAGCTTGATACAAAATAGAAACAATAAGAACACAGTCTCTAGAATCAGAGATATCTAGCCTTACATTACAACACTGTTATGACTATGTAAGTTGTTCTGTGATTAGCGGCAAGTTATTCAATTTCTTTGAAACTCACGATCATTATGTGTGTGTTACCCAACAATCACCGCACAAGGTCATGAGAAAATTCAAACAGGTAATACAGTCGAGATGCAGCAGATGCTCAATGAATGCTAGTTATTTTTATCATGGAGGCCTCTTGAAACCATGAGCTACTGGAGGTCAGGGACCATGCCTTACTCATCCTCATATCCCTGATGCCTATTGTAAAGTCAGGCTCAATAAATGAAGGCTGATGGATGTTTACACTACCAAACCTTGAGAAAAAAGTTTTTCTGACATGCCCCAAGAAGTTGCAGTGTAACACAAGAAACAATCAGACAGTGGAGGTCTACAATAGCAAAAGCATTGAATAAGAAGACCGTTTTTAGGCAATGCCTCTGTAGCTGCTTTGCCACGCCCTCATCATTTACACAAAATGAAAAGCACAGTCCCTATTTTCAGTGACGAACATCCGCAAGTTGTCAGATACCGAAAAACAATGACTCGGGTTCTAGGGAGACAGCTCAGTCCCAAGTTTGAGTGGAAACGCACCTACGGCAGGCACTCCATACACCGTCTCTAATCTCACTCAGTGTCTCCAAGCTCACACCACTTGCCCAAGCCCTGAACGTGGGTTCTGAAAACGGTTGGCCGGGTTTGCTCTAGAAGAAAGCAGAACGTATCATTCACTGCTAGTCTTCAGTAAGTGACCAGATTTCTTTACTTCCTTGGACACGATGAAGCAAAGGGAACGTGATGACATGCTCTGCTCCACTGGTAAGCGGAAATAATTCTATATTCCAGAAACTCTGAATTCTTAAGGGTATCTTGAAGAAGAGTAAGGCTCTCATCACTTGAAAGGGAATTCCTGTGGACTGGAAATCTGGCCTAGGGTGATTTTTTGTGGTTCGTGGAATGAGTCAAGATTAGGTTGCAAAATCCACCAACAATAATAGTAGCACTGTCCTAAGGCTGAGACACACTGATTTGAAAATGCAAATCAGAAGACCATAGTCAAGAACGGGACGAGGTGATTTTACTGAACAACTTCCTTGTCCATTTGATCCTATAGTGCATTCAGTTTCTATACACGTGGGTCGCTCTCAGATTTAAAATTGTAGGCCTGCAAGAAAAATCATGCACATACACTATATGGATGCATATTGTAAAATAAGAACTTTAATGAATTTACACTTATTCTTGAAAACTATACATGGTATCCATAGAGAACAATGGCAGGACCCAGAATTCTGTATATGCAGCTGTAGCAAAGGAGTGGATGGATGGTTAAGCAGGTAACAGATGTAGTATGTCCGATGTCTGAGAAGAAATGGCCACACTGTGTGCGAGAACATCTCGTATTGCCAATGTAGGACACTGCGCGTGTATGTGTATCAAACAAACAAAAAGAGAGAGAAAGGGGGGAAAATGATTAAAATGAAGTTTTTATTTTCTTCTGTTAGAAAACAAAGCATGATTTCTTCCTGGATTATTAACTGGGTATCTTGAGGCCAAGTCATGTTCAAACAATTTCCCTGTAATTAGAAACATACGTACCTGCATACGTTACTGCCAAAGTACGTAGGTATTTTACTGGCATTAGTAATCAGCATATGGCAGGGGAAGCGCTGCCAGTGGGCAGAAGGCTTCCCAGTGTTAGGGCCAAAGTGGTAAAAGGAGGCCGGGACTTGTAGGATGAGGCAGAGACATGGTCCCACGAAACCGGAGTCTCAAACACTTACCTTCATGTTTTGGCCCACTTTGCCAAGCCGGAAGCCGTGGTTGCTTCTGGCCATTTCCCCTGGTTGGGTCCCATCATTCTACAAAACAAAAAGAAGAGAAACTCTAGATAAATATCCTTCTATATCCCCAATCCTATTCATATTATAAAACATACAGCTTGTTACTTTTTCTTGAAAAAAATACCTCATTTCATTCCACCCTCAGATCACTAAGGTCCAAGCATTACTATGCTGATTGGCATAGACCCTGGTGTTGATGCAGCCAAAGCTTATTTACAAAAACCGTCACGCATCGGAAGGAATAAACCAGCTTCCGTGTGCACTGCTAATCTATGCTTTCCAACAGTGGACAAAATATGACTAGGTCCTATCCCAAAAACAAAACAAAGCCAAAAACAACTTACCTGGAATGAGAGTGTAGACATTTCTCTAAGTCTTGAACCAACTGCCCCATATATGAGGCAGATCCAACATACAGACATCTTCAGGTGAAGTCAGGGGTCCAGGACAACCCATTATTGTTGCTGAAATAAAAGCTGGGTCTCCATCAGGGAGTGAGGCAAGGATCAGGAATTACCAGGGCACTGTTATAAGCACAGATTCTGTGGACGTGCTGCGTAGTGACACCTCAGCTCCTTGTACCCAGTTTTAGTAACTTGGAGGAAACCAGCAGCTGACAGAGCAGGAGGGAGATCTGGTCTTTTTAGGAAGGGTGCACTCCTTTCTCGCCTGAGTGTGAAAACCTTAAACAGGAAAATCTATAGTTCTGTGGGTGGTGAGAGTCCCCAAATGGCTCATCCATTCAGGCCCTGTTAAGCCAACCCCCTAATAAGCCTCTGTTTGAAATCCACTCCTAAGGTCAGCCAACACATCCCAACAACGAGACCCCAGCTTTAGAACTAGTGAGGCTGATCTGTATAAACACTGTTTCCAGGCTGATTTTTTAAAGAGATCTGGAAGAAGAAGGAGGGAAAAAAAAAGAACTCACTCCAATAAAGCGTGGACACCAGGGTTTGAAGGAGAGGTAGATTTCATCACCCTTCATCCATACCCATTTCCCTTCCTGGGCATGGAATTATACCTTCACCAAGGCACTGAAGTCAGATTTGGATTGACTTGCTCTACCACTGAAATGGCCATAGGAATGGAAGTGACTTGTCTGATATCCAGGCAGAAACTTAAGTCATCGTTTGTTCTATGACTGAGGTCTACCTTTGTCTTCGCCTGTGTCATAATGGACGCCAGTATTAAAGAGTCTCCTCCATCAGTGTGGGTCCCGCTAGGTAATGACACGGAGCAGAACCACCTGCTGATACTCACTGAGCGTGTTGTGTAATTGAAAAATAAATCTTGGTTTTTGTAAACTGCCAAGACTTTGGGGTAGTTTGTTACCACAGAATGGTCTAGCCTATTCCAGCTGAAATGAATAACAACTTGGAAGAAAACAACTGCGTGGCTGAAATGTCTCTGTTCATATCATATTTATAAGCTACTCGGCATAAGTAATTAAATATCTGTCAATTTCCTGATGTTGAGGATCTTTCCCCAACAGATAACTGAAAGAGAGATTATCTTGACTCACACATTAGAACGTTTTTTTTTTTTTTTTTAGATTTTATTTATTTATTTGACAGAGAACACAAGCAGGGGCGAGTGGTAGGCAGAGGCAGAGGAAGAAGCAGGCTTTCCACTGAGCAAGGAGCTTGATGTGGGGCTCCATCCCAGGACCCGGGGATCATGACCTGAGCCGAAGGCAGATGCTTAACCAACTGAGCCACCCAGGCGCCCCGAACATCTTATAATCAGTTGATAAATTGTGATTTGCCTCATTATGTGATTCAAAGCTGAAATGCTCATTTTTTTTTTCTTTAGTGCTGAAGGATCTATCAAATTGAAGGTAGCTGGATGGACTGAAGATAGGTCCACCAATAGTCTGTTACCCCCAAAATGGACAGGCAAGAAAATCGAATCCTGCATGTAATGAAATCTAACAGAATGATTGGCAAATTGACAAGGTTGTTGGTGCGAAACAGGCTTTGACCTTTTGCCTCGCTTACAGCCCCACTGCTATGGAGATGAGCCCATGGGCCACGGGGAAGACAGCCGCCATGGCTCTATGACGTCGCGTCTGTAAAGACTCTTTTGAGTTTGTAAGAAAAGGCTTTGAGGGGCTGTGATCCTAGGGAAAATAATCAGGGCAACAGAAAACCAGAAAGATCACTAAGCAGAGGGGGAGAAGACATATTTAATCCCATTTCCAAAGAAAGAGATATTTAATTATTTCCTGTGGTTTTTCAGGGAAGACAATGTACGGGAAAACAGTGTGATAGGGAAAAGTAACAAACAAACGTCACAATGGTTTTCTTAGCTTTTCTTCAGGCTTAAAGAGTTAAAGTTACACCAGATGTGGAAGGGCAACAGATGGGTGCATTCTGATGACTTATAATGTTGGATGATAAAATGACCTAAGACTCTATTTAGAGAAATAGAACAGCCACACTTGGGCTGTTTACAGACGTAGAAATATCATGATAAGCAAATGTAGGCAGTTCAAAGGAATGATAAAAAAAAAAAGGACAAGTGGATAAATAATGACCTGATGTTGTTGCGAAAATGTAGTATAACTCCTGCATGGTTAATATAAACACAGATGACCTCTGCATTTGCTCAACTTTCGTCTTCAAGACAGGAAACAGCAACTGATCTTTATCGGGAAAGTAGAATCTTCCACTCGCCTCTGCTGCGCTGACATTATGGTGTATGTCAGGGCCTAGCGATGTCACTATCTCTCCAAAGCACATGCTGACAGCCTGATAGGCGCTTGAGAGAGAAGCTTATCCCGGGCATAGGCTTTGTGTGTCGCCGGGACAGTATGGCCAATGTCACGGTGTGGGATGGCAGCGCGCATGTATGATATGGAGCTGGGGCGGTGGGATGGTGATCAGTGAGAGAAGCGCCCTGTGATAGCACTTTCCATGTCCATATTCACCAATTCATCCTGTTCACAAATTTAAACATCCTCTAGGGTAATGTTTACCACTTCACAAACAAACACGCCAACGAGCAATTGTTTCGTGCATGAGGGTAGCTAGTGAGTCCTATATTCTGGACAGACTATGAACTAAAACACAAATAATTGTTTATGAATTACACAATATTTTACGTCAGAAAAGTTTCAAACATCTGAACTATTTTTTTCCTCTGGTTCTGATACAAATGGATTTGGGTCTTTTTTCTTTTACAGGGCGCACAGAATCATGCACACATCCATCATTGATATGATGCTTCAAAAATCTATGTGGAGAGTTCACGGTAACCTACGGTGACTGGTGGACGTTCTCTTCCCTCTCTACTCTGGATATCTGTTGAGTTGTTATTTCTCCCTAAATGAAGTCACCTAAATTGACCTTGCATTTATTTCTTGCTTCATGGTCCATTTGGTCTGGGCTCCAAAAGAGATCTCAATATGGAATAAATTCTTATTGCTCTTACTTATTAAATTTTTCTCACCTACCATCATACTTGCAGAAAACACCTTTATTTTATGTTTCTCCATAGCCATTATATAGAGTCAGAATCCTGTTCCTTAGAGTTATGGTGGGATGGTTTTCCTTAAGTGTGTTCTCATGAAAGGGACTTGAATTCCATCTTCTAGCTCCCAATTCTACTTCTGTGTATGCAGCCCCACAAGAATGAAGGCATCAGGCTCATTCTCCCTCCTATTCCAAATAAATAAATTCATATATACTTTAACTTAAGCCTTCTGTTATGTGCTCTAAGTGGTTTAAACTTTATATGCTAGTACCAGCCACTACCTGTTCAATCAGAAACAATGCTACTATAATCTAAATTAAGGGTTGACAAAATTTTTTCTGTAGAAGTTCGGACAGTACATGTTTTCAACTTTGTGGGCAGTATGGTCTCTGTTGTAATTAAACAATGCTGCCAATGTAGCATGAAAGCAGCCAGAGCTGTAATAACTGAATGTGTTCCAATAAAACTTTATTTACAAAAAAAAAAAAATAAAGACCAGATTGAAGGGGGTGGTTTTGGCCAGTGGCTGTAGTTTGTTGACTGCTGAACTAAAACAAACAGACACTCTTAGCCATACTAACAATTTGTAAGTAAGAGTCTTATCCTGGTGAAATCACATTCACTGATGGCCTTCACATTTCCCCATAGTCTTACTTAGGAAACATAAAAATGCAATATGGTATATTTGAAAGTTGCTAAGAGAGTAGAGCCTAAAGGTTCTCATCACAAGGGGAAAAAACCATCTTTCTTTCTCTTTTTATTACTTCCTTTCTTTCTTTTTTTCTTTCTCTCTCTCTTCTTTCTCTTATTCTTTCTTTTTCTTTCTGTATCTAAATGAGATGATGGATGTTAATTAAACTTATTGTGGTAATCATTTTGCAATTACATGTCGGTCAAGACATTATGCCGTAAACCTTAAACGTATACAGTCAATTGCATCTCAATAAAACTGGGGGAAAATCAATGTGGAGATAGAATTACTACTTTCTAAGCAGGACTCTATGACAGCTATTAAGAAAACTGACATTCCAACCTCTCCTTCCCCAATGAATATTGGCAGCATTGATACAAATGCTACTCCAAAAAAAAAAAAATGCATTTAGATGTTTTCTTTTACTCTTTTCTCAATTCGGATACTATCACTCCATTTAATGTCCTTGGCATTCAGCAGTACCTGTCTAGCCAATATGGGCTACAGAAATGTTTCTGATATAGAGTAAATCATAGAAACATAAAGCCATAGAGAGCTTAAATCATAATGATAGCCACCTTTTTCCTTTATATTTTTGAAGATTTTATTTATTTATCTGACAGAGATCACAAGTAGGCAGAGAGTCAGGCAAAGAGAGAGGGGGAAGCAGGCTCCCCGCTGAGCAGAGAGCCCGATGCGGGGCTTAATCCCAGGACCCCGGGATCATGACCTGAGCTGAAGGCAGAGGCTTTAGCCCACGGAGCCACCCAATGGGTTTCTTTTCTTTTTTTTTTTTTGCAAATTTAAACACAAGCTTTTAATATCCAATTCTGATTCATTGTCCAAACAAAGACAAGTCACCACTGAAACTTCAGAAGACCTTAATAAGTATTAAGAGTCTAAGCTAAATTGATAGAAACAGTACCAAGATGTAACTATGTTTTCTCCTGGGTTAAATCATCTAATGGGACAATTTAAGGAAAAAAAAATATATTTCTTTAATTCAAAATCACATAAGTCAATACCCCTCTGTAAAGAGTCTGATGGCTTTCCTATGTATTTTGGGCAACTTATCTGGTGGAATTCCTAACACAAAATTTCATCAGACGATAGCCACCTTTTAATGAGCATCTACAATGTGCCAAGTATAATGCCAGGAATAATTATATATTACCTTGCTTCCCTTCAATGCATCCTATCAATGAGGAAACCAATGTTCAAATATATTGATTGAATTACTCGAGATTCTAAAACTCATAAAGGCAGATCTGGGATTTCCACCAAGTCTCCTGATTCACTCTAACATACTCTTTGCACTGAAGTTGTAGCACTTCATCTTGATCTTTGTTTATCAGATTTTCCTGATTCCTTACCACAATATTGAAGATCAGTGCTTTTGATATAATTGAACCCCCCAAAATGAGTACCTCTAATTAACATTCAATATGAAGATACTTTGAGAAATCATAGTGAAGTGTCTTGCGCTCAAGGCTGAACGTGGCACTTGCTAAATGCTAGTAATGATCCAGCACCTTCTGGCTGGCCTTGGACTTGTTGGCTCGAGAGGCCTGGGACAAACGCCTTTCAATGGGTCCTACTCACACTGGTCCTTCATTATAAAGTTAGTGTAATATCACACATGCGAAAATGAGGGGACACAAAGGACACAGAAGTTGAAGGAATAGCCTGGAGAAGACAGTGTTCACTCTTAGTCACAGAAAATAACTTGAGACACCAAGAGGAGGACATATGGATGTACTGTCCAGACCCAACTAACCAAGTCAGCTCTCTATACCAGGTCTGCTGCTTGATAGTTATTTAGAAAGAGGCCTTAGGAATTGGGCAGAAGACATAAATTTCTAGAATTCCAAATACTGGCTCATGATAATTTTCTCTTTCCTCATTTTTGTACTTCCTGAGAGGAATGTGAGGGAAGTGTGTTATGGCAGGGTTCAAAACTGATTAGTTGACAACCAGTCAAAAAACTCTGGGTAAATGAACTTTCCAGGAGAGTAACACTCACAGTAAATCAATCACGGTTGTCTTCATGGAAAGCTGAATCTAAAGCAAATATCTGAAAATGGTATTTTTAAAAAGAAAGAAGAAAACTGCTTGTATGTGCGTATGTGTTTGTGTGTGTTGAGGGGATGGTCTCTGGCACAGGCAGAAGAGGGGAAAGTCCTGACTTTGTATCAGGATAATGCCGACCCTGTATCTCTGACTTATTTGAATCTCTGCCCAAACATGTGTTTGCTTTCATGTAGACCAGGCCCTGTAAATCTTGGCATAATCCGTCAGTGCGAGGAGAAATGCATGGCCTAGTGTGTGGCTGTGTCAGGAAGATGAAGTTGCTTCTGATGAAGTGTGAGGTCTCTTCAGTGACCTGTAGTGGAGACAATAACCTTTAAAACACATCAAAATTGAAACTGTAAAAATATTACTGCTGAAGGCGAGGGGATCAATACGCCCTAGTGACTTAAATGCCGCAGGGCCACCCAATGATCAGTCTCAGTTGTGGGGTCTGTCCCTCTTGAGCATGGTCTTCCTTTCATGGATAGGCAGCTTACAACTTGTACTGGGTCATTTGGGGCACCTCCGAAGGGCTTCCCAGAGGACCTAGCACATCGGGAGTGTAAACGAGAGAGTAATTTAAACCACGTGAAAGTTTGGCTTCTTTTTTGAAACTACGGGAAGTCTCATTATATCATAGTTGGTTGTTACGTGGAATCAGACAGTGTGCTATGAGTTAAACCAGGTCCCCTGACACAGAACAACTGCATTCAGTTATAGTCTGTTAGGCATGGCTGGAATGTAACGTAAAAATCGTTCCATTCCCCTCTCACTTTGGTGAAGATCGAAAACATTGACTGTACCCAGTGTGGACAAGGCTGGGGAGGGGCCAGCATGCTATCACAGTGTGGGTGGAAAGGAATCTGGTATGACCCTTCTAGTGGGTAGAGGGGCGCTACGTATGGAGTCAGAACATCTCTAAATCTTCTGATTCAACCATTCCACTCCCAGAGATTTTTTGCGGAGAGAAAATTGGCCCAAATCTCAGAAACGTCTGCACGAAGTTCATCAGAGCACTCTTTATGAAAGCAAACATATTGTAAACACCTCCTGTGTCCATCAACAGGAGATCGGTCAAATGGCTTCACCAACAGTATTTACCATCCATGGCAGATTAAAAACAATAATGGTCTTTATATTAATCAACGGGAGAAACCATCAATGATGCGGTTATTTGTGAGGAATTAGGATAGGAACAAAGACCAAGTGATGAAACAACATATATGATATGTATGTATATAATGCGCATAGCATGCAAACACAAGTTGCTCCAGAGTAAGGAAGTTTGCATTAATGCTTTACTTTTTTTCATTCTCCTCTTTATGATGTGATTTCCCATGTATCTGCAAGAATCTTGGTTAGCAGCAAAAATTAACACAGCTCACGACCAGTTGAGGTGTTTTTTCTCTCCCTGCACCTGCCTGATAAAGATGTCTCACTGTGGGTGTGCAATGATTTGCATTTTCCCCAGGAAAGCGCCATCACAAAGCACCGGCACACAGGAAGAGAAAAAGCTTTGGGTCTGTGGTCTGCACTGCATTAGCTACTCTAAAGATAGAGGAATCAATAACTAGGCTCTAATAGCTTGTTAATCATCACGCTGAACTTAAGTTTCGCTTTTATAAAATAATCTTGGAACGGTAATAGCCCAGCCGCTTCACGTTGCTTTTCTTTCTGAGGGTTTCATGAACATGACCTCACTCATCGCGCGGTGTGTCCGTGAGCTCTAGCTGCCGGCAATTACCTTCCCGTTTAAAGACAGACGTTCCAGGCTGAGAGACGGGTAGGGCTTTGGCCAGAACCTGCAAATGCTATGCCGAGGTGGACAAGGAAAATCTATCTTTTTCTGCCTTTGGCCACTGTTGTGTGGTCGATGTTTTCCATTTCTTGATCCGTGGACCACGGGGTCAACTTTTGAGCATCTGATATGTGGTCCCTTGTCTAACTTACTCTCAAAAACAGTCATTTTGATTCAGATCAAACCCTCTCTCACTCTTCCTCAATTCTGGGGTCTGCAGCAAAGGATTTAGGGAGGTCTGAGTGGTTTGGGACAAAATTATTGCACTGTACAGGATATAGCAAAGGCATAGTGTCACAGTGAGATTCAGAAAGCCCTTACGTGAGTTAAAACTTGACAAATTCCTGTATGCCAGTCATCCCATTTTTAGGTACGGGTCAGAAAAAGGAGAGATGAGTACGGTCCCCTACCAATCAAGTGGCAGGAACAAAAGGACGGGAGGCATGCCTAGGCAGCTTTGTGACTTTGAGGCCATGGCTAAATGCCCCAAATCCCTCCCAGCAAATCTAGGTGAGCCACCAGAAAAGGGCTGATAGCAGAAATTGTCCTGGATCTTCAAGCAGAAATATGGAAAAGGAAGTTTTTGGAGTTTTCCCTTTTCTTGAAGCATCAACACAAAATGAGAGAACAATAACCCCAAACAACCTCTTTCTCCCAAGGGAAAGCAGACCCACAACTTCCATTAAACATAAGAGAATGCGACCCACCCCACAGGGAACCACACGGCCCTTGCCTCTGTCCGATGAGGGCTCGGTGCTGAAAATTCTCTGCCTGCACCCGTTAAGTGGACCTACACACAGCAGGAGCAGTGACAGGGACTTCAGCCTTTGACCCGTCTGAGAGGATCACCTTTCTGAGGCGAAAAGTAGCAGAATCAGGCACCCGGGGTTCTCGGATGCCATCGACGGACGGTGTGAACTGTCCCTGTGGGGCTTTTATGTTTCCATCTGTTTATCGGGACTAATGAAATAGAATTTTATTAATTCAGCATTAAGCAGGTATGAAGAGATGATAAGGATTTACTCCACAGATTTTCTGGACTGTGGAGAGAGATACACAGTGTTCAGTTTGCATATATGTAAAAGAATAGACGCTTGTGTTAGGATAAGGTATTTTAGCCAAGCTTTAGGCTGTAGCTATTCTAACCTCTTATTTACCTTGGCACGCAGTATTATTGGAATTGGCCTTTTAAAAATGGTTTGTATTTTCTCAAAGACAAAGGTGACCGGTATGAAAATAAGAGTCTAACTATCAACACAGAGGGTACACAGTTTCGGGTGATTCAGGTACACGTAGAATGACCTATAAACTTGATTCTCTGTACCACTCAACTTTCCTCTGGGTCCATTATCTTTCCTGCCTAAAGGTATTTAAGGAATACGGTTAAGTACTCGGGTATTTAAATACTTGGTCTAACAGAACCAACTGACTGAGAGTCTAGTTCTATTTTATATTCTAGTTTATTTTATATGAATGTAGCCCAGCGACCCTTAATTCATCTTGGAACAGAGCAGTGTTATAGAAAATGCATTGTATTGGCCATTGTTTCAGGGACCATTTTAGAGAACATATTCACTACTCAGAGAGCGTTAGCTTGTCTATCATACAAATGGGAAACTCAGTTCCAGCACACTCTGCAGATCAGTGTGTAGATATTAATGAGGTCAAGTACCATAAGATCTCATACATTTATCCTCCCTAGAGTTGCAGTGGAGCTGCAACTGAAAGCCGTCCCTTAACACCCTCACCTTCGCTCATTCAAGGTAAACACTTTAATTCCATGGTTTATTTGTAAATTCCCACCTTGTGATTCCGATCCTTAATAAAGGCTCTAAGAAATCCGTCTCTCGAGTGCTGAAACATAGTCTCAAATTACGCAACCATACAAAGTCCCAAAACTATTTCTGGG
This sequence comes from Martes martes, assembly GCF_963455335.1. Taxonomy (NCBI): domain Eukaryota; kingdom Metazoa; phylum Chordata; class Mammalia; order Carnivora; family Mustelidae; genus Martes; species Martes martes. The sequence goes on along the minus strand of NC_137889.1, from coordinate 29,084,163 downwards.
GTGAGAAGGACATCACCCCAGACGTTTTAGGAAATGAAGTACATCGAATGTACACACTAATTGTACCATGTTCTGGGCTCATAAATGTTGAAATATGAAGAGTGTGTCTTTTTTTTTTTAAAGATTTTATTCATTTATTTGACAGAGAGAGAGAGAGATCACAAGTAGGCAGAGAGGCAGGCGGGGTGGGGGGAAGCAGGCTCCCCGCTGTGCAGGGAGCCAGATACGGGGCTCAATCTCAGGACCCCGAGATCATGACCTGGGCCAAAGGCAGAGGCTTAACCCACTGAGCCACCCAGGCACCCCTGAAGAGTGTATCTTAGAATCATGGAAATCTAATGCTTGATAGAGCTCATCAAATTTCGACATGAATGGTACAAAAACATTTCATCTTTAAATATCTCTACTTCTCAACTGAACTGAAATGCTGCCTTTTGAGAAGTTTTAGATAATAGGAGAACTTTTTCTTAACATGTATAATTACTGACAAATAAACAGCTTTATATTCAACACACTTCTACTCTGAGCAGTAAGTATTTGTACGTGTATGTGTTTTCTTCGGAGGAGCTGTTATATTTGGGGGAACTTTACTTAAGAATAGATCTTATAGACGTCCTCTTAATAAGTCTAAAATTGTCCTGTCCAGTAATCATCGGTGGCTACCGAGAACTTGAAATGTGGCTAGTCCAAACTCAGATGTGCTGTGTCAAATGTACTAGATTTCAAAGACTTAATGTAAAAAAAGAGTGTAAGTTTTTTATATAGATACATATTAAAATGGCAATATTTTGAATATACTGGGTTAAGTAGAATATATTATCAAAATTAATTTGGCTTGTTTCACTTTACCTTTTTCAATATGGCTATTAAAATTTTTAAAATTATGTATGTGACTCACTTTATACTTTTATTGGATAGCTCTAGCCTAGAAGAATTTGATTAGTATTTAACTACTTTACAGATGAACGCATTCCTCATTTGGATCCAATAACTGCTATATGATCGAGGATTAGAAACAAACATTGTTCTTGTTTTTAAGTCCTTCAAAACATTTAGTCTGAAGCTCTTGACTTTGAGAAATGACGCATATATCTTATTTTCCTGTACTTTCTCTACTGGCTTCGGCTAACATGAAATAACCATTAGGATTTATCTTAATGCTATTATTTTAGTTTTTCAAGATAAGTACAATAAAGTTAATTTGTAAAAGGTGCATAGAAAAACATATCAATGACTAATAAAAAATATTGTGGTGAATATACTTTCCTAATCATTAAAGGGAAAGATAAACATGATTACAACTATAAAGAGGAAAATTCCTAAGAGGAATGGCATTGGAACAACTTTTCCACAAAGTAATTTTTCTACGTGTATTTCACAAAGTAAAAAAATTTACTCCTGAGGTCAAGGATGTATAGCTTCTTCCATTTCCTTTCTAGTGGTTAAAAAAGATCTTGAAAATATTCTTACAAGTTCTCCAAAAGACCAAGAAATGAAGTTCAGTTAAAAAGGATAACATCCGTATATCAGATTGGGCTGATGTGTGAAATGGTGGATCATCAAAATGTTCTATGTAATCATTGGCCACGTAAAAAATTTCATGAAGTCTCCTGTAGATCTACACCTATCTTAATGTTGTCATTGTTGCTATGACACCAGACAGGTCTTCTTCCAGCTCTTTCCCTCAATGTACGTTTCCTTCTAGAATATTCTCCAGAAAACTGAGAACTATATCTCTCATGATGTAACAAAAGGCCATCTATTTAGCTGCTCCCTGTTGCTCACCAATACTTGCTGTAGTATTCTAATATTTATTAAATTGGGGAGAGTTCACACCTTCACTGCCAATTAATTACCCACGAGCATGCTTGATCAACACTCTCATGCTGTTTAGTTACCTGAGAATGACTAATCACAGAGCAGCTGATACTAGTGCTGTTTCTCCTGTCTTCATTTACATCTTGAGTAGAAGGCACACCCTGACAGACTAAACTGCTCAAGATGGTGTTTTTCTAGTAATTCTAATAGTGTTTCTGTGTCCTGTCATACAGCTCAACTACCATGTAAGCCAAGAAGGCCTTTCCCTTTTCCCCTTAATGGAGGCAGAGATTCATTTGCATGACTTAAAACCTCACACCAGAATATTCATATTCAGAATCATCTGGCAGGCTTGTTAAACCACAGACGGCTGGGTCTCCACCTTGGAGTTTCTGATTCAGGAGGTCTGGGATAAGGCCAAAGCATTTACATTTCTAACAAGTTCCCAGGTGATGCTGTTGCTGGGGTTAGAAGACTATTTGAGAACCACTGTCTTAGATATCTATCCTCTCATCACTCCAAGATATGCCCTCAGAAAGGAAGGAAGGAAGGAAGGAAGGAAAGAAGGAAAGGAGGGAGTACAGGGAGAACGGAAGAAGTGAGGAAAGAAGGGAAGGGGAGAGGGAGGGAAGGAAGGAGAAAGATAAAGGGAAAGGCAGGAAGGGAGGAAAGGAGAGGAAGTGGGAGGTGGCTGACAAGGATGGAGAAAAAGCAGGAAGGAAGTGAGGAGACAATTATTGAAGGGTTACTAGAGTCTGGTACCACACTTAACACTAAAGTCAAACACAGCTTGTGTCACTAAGATCATTTAGTACTCATGACATTACAAAGAGAGGTGTTATGACATTCTTTTCCAGATGACGGATACGAGGTTTAAAATGGATAAATAAATATCCAAAAGTTTAGATAATTGGTAAGCAACAGTCATGATATGGCCCAAGTAGGCTGATTCTAGAACCCTTGCTATGATCCTATGCTGATAGTTTAGCATCACTCATGAATATGTCTAGAGGATGTGTGGTCATCCTGATCCCTGCCCCATTCAAACACAGTGCAGACTCTCCACTCCCCAGCTGAGTATTCCACACCCTGCACAAACTAAATTATAATGAGCTTTGTGTATGAAGGACCTGTTTAGAATTTTCCTGTTAACTCGTACTTGGCCAGCCAGAGTTTTCAACAGGGTAAGTGATTTTAATGGATCAGATGCAAAAACCATGGATTGTGACGTAGGGATTGAATTGAGTAAAATGAAGGTTGGGGTGGGAGGATGTGAAGAAAATCAGAAGGAAAAAGAAAAGGTAGAGGAGATTGAAGTGAACATGGAAACAGGTATATATGTACAGGGAAAGGTTAGAGAATTTGTAGTCATTTCTACAAACTTTATATGGTCTTAAGCATTCGTGCTCATATATTGGTTGCCTATTAGAACTGCCAGCAAGTCTACCGGAGAAAAAACATAGGGCTAATTGCTCCCTTCATGTAATAAACATAATGATTCAGATGTAAGGAAGAAGCAAGCAAAGAATCACTGAAGAGGATGTCAAATTCACAAGAAATCGAACACAAATTGATGGTAATTTGTGCATTTTGCAAATTCTTCCCTTCACATATCCTTTTATATAGTAATACCTGATTTTTTTTTTTAAGAACATATTCCCCACAGAAATACACTATAGAAAACAGACCCAACCAAGCAGACTTTTGTTCAAATGCTTTCTTCAAGCAGATGCCTTAGTTTGCTGAAAAGCCTATGATTGCTCTTAGTTTATCTGTTCCAGGGTGAATGGGGGCACAGGTAGAAAACCCACCCAGGTTGTTCTGCAACATGGAAGTTTTCTTCTTACCCTTCTCCTGCTACCTAGCTGACCTTTCCAATAATAAATAACGCCTAGGTTGTCAGGTTCAGGAGGGATAACATAGGGGGGTTAGTTATAAACTTGAAGGTTTCAAGAGGTTGGAGTGCAGCCCAGTTTGGACCCAGACAGGCTGTAAGGTGGAGCGTGGACTGTCCTTACTGGCGGGAGTCCTAAGATGTTCTAAAAGGCTCCTGACCGTCCATGCCTTGGGGGGGCTCACAGGGCCTGAATTAGTTTCAGGACCCTTGAAAGTGTTGGCATTGCTGGCTCTGTCCCTTGGTGCATTGGTTTTTGCCTGCCTTCGTGAAGGTGAGAGCTGAGATGCCACAAAAACACAAGCTCCATCTGTTCAGCTCAAAGCTGCCTCAGCCGGTCCAGACCACCTCGATTCAAAATGGAAATAAGACGTTGGCCCTCCTCTGCTTACTAGGGCAATGCATTTTCCCAGCCGATTTTCTTACCACTCTACATGCCGATTTCATAGGACAAGGTTGGAAAGGCTATGGCTAGTCATGAACTTGGGCTGCCCTTCCAGCTCGGGAGGCAGGAGTCCTGGGCTGGAGGTTTTACTATGCAACAGGCATCGTGACGGAGATCCCCGGAAACCACGCCCTCCCACGTCACCCCTGCCAGACAGAAAAAGGAACGTTTCAGGGACTTAAACGGGGATATTTGATCTTTGAAACCACCTAAATATGATTTTGCTCCTTTTTGTGGCAGTTTATTTCTTCTTCTACCATGATATTGTTGAGGATATGCCTGAAAAACAGATGTTTGAATCCTGACATCACTTCAAGCCATTTTCAGAATTGTAGTATCATGTAACGTTAGAGTTCAACAAAATCCCGGCCCCGAAACACAATTGTATATGTCAGAGTTAAGGTGCTTTGGTTCAATCCAGCTAGGGAGTCCAGAGAATCTAATCCCAACCTGGCCCATGGGGGACTTCAAAGGAACACCTAGGGCTGAGCAGGGCACAGTGAGAACACCAGTGACCTCATCCGGGGATTTCATTTTAGCCATGAGGTCCCTAAGCTTAGCTGGTTTATTCCAAAGTCACGTGGGAAATTAGTGGCAGGGTGTTAGAGACTAGGATTTCTGCTCCAAGTTTAGCTCTCCCCACCACACGAGACAGCCTGGTGAATGGGTGAGGTGTGTTTTCATAGCTACGACTTGTCTGTGTAAGAGGGTTATTTTATTTTATTAAGAGGGTTATTTTAGAAAATAAACCCAAACTGCACTTCTTTCTGTCTTGGATCAAAGACCCACTTTGAAAAACTTTGACCACCTATACACAGATGAAAATGTACTGTCTTACCCTTTTGGGAGTCCCTGAAGCCTTTTGCTAAGGCAAGGAAGGACGACAGTGAGGACTGGCATATGGTTGTCCCTCTCCTCCCTTTCTGGAGTCCTTCTCCACACACCCTCTAAAGACACTTTCCTCTGTTTTCCAAAATGACATCCAGCTTATTTGCCCAATGGATCCATGCAAATGGAATGATGTGAAATAAAGGTTTAAAGGATTGCTCTTAACAAACTGGTGGTTACCAAAGGGGAGGTGGGGGGCTGGGGGAAACAGGTGCAGGGGATTAAGAGTACGCTTGTCATGATGAGCACTGAGTGATGTAGAGAACCATAGAATCACCATATTGGACACCGGAAACGAATATAACATTGTATGTTAACTACACTGGAATTAAAATTAAGAACTTAAATAAGCAAAAATAAAGGATTACTCTTTAAGGAGCATATTTTGTAATTACCTTTACATTAAAGGAACATTTCAATGGCCAAAGTTTCAGACCCTACAGAAAGAAATAGGAGTGAACATTTAAAAATTGTATTTATAATTTTTATTTAAATTAAAATTTTAAAAATGCATATTTAATGTAGAAAACTTGGAAAAATGGAAAAGTGAAAATTAGCCATGTTTTCCAATCCAAAATAGTTCCTGTTAATATTTTGATTTATTTCCTTTCACTATTATAATGCACTGATGGATACATTCTTTTTCTTTATAAACAGGGTGCCCTCCTGGATATAAATTTTTTTAAAAGATTTTATTTATTTACCTATTTGACAGAGAGAACACAAGCAGGAGAGAAGGAGAGGGAGAAGCAGGCTCCCCCCTACCCAGGGTCTTGAACCCAGGACCCTGGGATCATGACCTGAGCCGAAGGCAGATGCTTAACTGACTGAGCCACCCAGGTGCCCTGGAAATACATTTAAAAAAAAATATATATATATATATATATATGTATATATATATTAGAATGGCTTTAGATTTACACAAAAAATTATGAGGATAGTATTAAGAATTCTCAACTATCCCACCTAGTCCCCCTTATTATTAACAGCTACATTAACATATAGATTTGTCAAAATAGATGAACCTATTTTGACATATTGTTATTAACTAAAGTCTACACTCTATTAAAATTTTTTTTTTTTTTACTCTTTCCTGTGTCAGTTCAAGAGTAAAAGCATGTTACAAGCCTAAGAAAAAGTAATAACCAAATGTAATTCCAGGATCCCATCCAAAATATGACACCACACTGTCATCGTTTCCTTAGGCCTGTGACATGCTTTTTACAGGCATATATTATGAATGATTACCCAGGTTAATGAGCAGTCCTTGAGAGTATGGTTTATAATGAACATAGTATTTCACTGAGTAACTGTATCCTAGATCATTTAACTGATCACCTCTTATTCAGCATTTGTCTCAAAGTTTTTACTATTATAAATGTTTTGAGAGGTATCGTCATACTTACATAACCATGATTATTACTTAGGGTACATTCTTAGAACTGGGCAGCTAGTTCCAAGAACATGTACGTGCCTATGTCTTCTGGATACCTTATGGGAGAGAGTATCATAGAGAAGGAGCATGAGGACTTGGGAGTGAAATCAGACTCCTATCGGATGCAATGATATGCCTGAAAAACAAATGTTTGAATCCTGATATCACTTCAAGCCATTTTCAGAATTGTAGGATCACGTAACATTAGAGTTCAACAAAATCCCTGCCCCGATGTGGAGCTCTGGGCAAGTGATTTAACTAGTCCCAGTGTAGTTTCCTCATTTTTTAAAATTTTATTTTATTTTTTAAAAGATTTTATTTATTTCTTTGACAGACAGAGATCACAAGTAGGCAAAGAGACAGGAAGAGAGAGAGGGAGGAAGCAGGCTCCCTGCTGAGCAAAGAGTCCAATGCGGGGCTTGATCCCAGGACCCCAAGATCATGACCTGAGCCAAAGGCAGAGGCTTTAACCCATTGAGCCACCCAGGTGCCCCTAGTTTCCTCATTTTTTAAAAAAGAATAACAACCACCATGATAACAACAACAACAATAACAGAATCTACTGCAGAGGGTCTTTGTGGGGCTTTACTATAAAAACATAGAGGTATTAAACAGGATTCTCCAGAGAAACAGAACCAACAGGATGTGTGTGTGTATGAATGTACTTTATAGACAGATAGAGAGATAGATAGAGATTTATTATAAGGAATTGGTCCACATGATTATGGAGGCAGAAAAGACCCCAAACCTGCAGTCAACAAGGTAGAGACCGAGGAAAGCAGATGGTGTACTTGTGCTAATCTGAGTCCGGAGGCCTGAGAACCAAGCAAGCCAGTGACATAAGTTTCAGTTCAAAAGCTGGTAGCCTTGATCCAAGAAGAGCCCATGTTTTTGCGTGAGTCCGAAGGCTGGAAAAATAGGATGTCCCTGCTGCAAGCATTCAGGCAGAAGGAGTTCCCTCTTTATTCAGCTTTTTTGTGCTGTTCAGGTCTTTGACTGATTGGACCAGACCCACCACATTAGGGAGAGCCATGTGCTTTACTCCATGTACCAATTTAGATGTTAATCTCATCCAGAACCCCCCTGGGAGATACAGTCAGAATAATGTTTCTCCAAAGTCTGGGCATCCTGTGGCCCAGTCCACAGGATTAGCCATCACAATATATAAATATTTTAGCATATGGTAACCACCCATCCACTATGCCCTAGTAAAGATCAAATATAAGGGCGCACGATACATTGAGATAGACGAGTGACTGATAAAGGATATCTCTTTCTTTTACTCTAGACCTTACACTCCTTGGATACAAATGCAAATATACTGAGGTACATGGCTCCAGCCTCCCATTTATGCATATTAAGCTGAGCTACAACCAGTAGTGGATTCCTGGGTCCCATGATATCTAGGACAAACATGATCTCTTTTTCTACTTCGTCAAGGTTCACCCGACAGTGTTAAATGTCCTAAACTGTTAAGCTTCCATTACTAGAGGAAAGCCCATGGGGTAGGTACAGGCTGGCGGTTCTAGTTTCTTCTGTGGCCCTGAAGAGGTATGAACTTTTGGGTAAGCCATTGTCTTCTCAGTGTCTCAGATTCCTCATCTATAAATAACGTGTGGCTGTGATCATTGAAGCCTGCTCACACCTACACTTCCTAGGCTCTGGGCAAATACACAGATTTCCTTGAATATGCCCATACCCAGAGAATGAGCAGCCTGCAGAAGGTCGGTGCCCCACTAAGAAGCAGAGTCGTCAGACCTGTAAGCCACTGGGTGGGCAGATGGGGTAAGCAACTGATGGGTTCTAAGTCCAAAAGAGGTTAAATTCTCTCAATGGAAATCCACTCCGGTGTGATGAAGAGAAAAGTGAATGAGAAGACAAATGATTATGTGTTGAACATGGAATTCCTCAGGCAAGGGTCACTCACATTTCTAAGAATACTGAGTGCGTATCTTACTAAATTGTTAGCCAGAAAGTTTGTGAAATGTGTACTCAGGATGGAATCATTTTGAAAAGCTGGTTTCTTCTGGATGGGAACAGGGAAGAATTACGCACCACTTAGCCAAATTCCTGCCTCAGTTTCTTCCCACGCAGAGGAAAATGAGTCCTGCTGCTTCCGGCTGTTGGTGGGAGACCGCGGGAGTCATTTCAGTGGGTAATTCAAAGCTCCTCAGAGGCAAGGGCTCTGAGGGGAAGGCTGGAGAAGACAGCAGAGATAGCAGTGGTAGAAGCTGCCCGTAAGACCCAGATGAAAGGAGCATGGAAGGGATTCTCCCGCTGGGAGAAATCTATCAGCGATTTTATCGAGCGTTTCCTTCACCCTTGCAATTTGCTCTCGTTATTTAGCTAATCCTCACTTAGTGCTTTCCTGTGAAGAGAGTCGGTGTCATCGCCCCGTTTGCACAAGAAAAAAACAGAGAGGAGTTGAGTGTAAAGCTCATCTCATAGCACTGAGCGAAGGGGGAAGAGGCAAAGCATGGAGTTCATTGTTACCTGTTCTGTTCACTTTCCGTTTGCATTCTGGTGGTTGGCTCAGACTGCTCGAAAGAAATCAGCTCTCTGCTCAGAGAGTGCGTGCTTGCTTGGTATGAATTAAAGTATTAACAGCCTTTTTTCTTTTTTTTTTTCCTCACGGAAGCTTAACTTAATCTCCTCGTTTTAGAAAGCCTTCCCCCCCACACCTCCATACACACACTCTTGCAGGGCTTTGGAGAATTCCCTCTCCTGCACAGCCCACTAGACCATGGATACTAATTTAAGGTAATGAGCTCAGTAGGAATCCAAATGTGTTCTCTCCACTGGTCCCCAACCAGCCTGAGCTGGAGTGTTAACCAATAATTTGCATGTGCTGGGGGCCAGGGCTGCTTCTCTGAACCAGTCTGGCTGCCTCGGCCTCACAGTTGCAAGCTGCTCCTGGACCTCTGGGCCAGACTCCCCATCTCAGCCAGTTGCTTATACTCCCTGACCGCTGGGCTTGAAAAGAACAGGACAAAGCAAAAGGGATAAGCTGCTCGGTGCAAGGCCATCATCAAGAAAACAGTTCGATGAGAAATGCCCGTCACCCTGAGAACGAGTCCGTGGTAGCTTCATTTTCTATTAATAAGAAAATTTACATCCTCACATACACATCATTACATTCTCATCATAGGAAGCCCTCCTCCCACTGGCCGCCCCAAGTATTTTCCGTGACCTAACGGAAACTTACTGTCCAAGAAATGACCCAACTCTCTCATGAGTTATGGAGGAACATTTCTGGACTTCAGAGCCCAGGGAGCACTCACTGATGGTAAATGAGTTCCAGCAAACATTTTGTTCTTAGGCATGCAAAGGAAAAGCACCAAGATGGCTCCTTGTACTAAAATTGATGCTGTGAACTCAGTGACCCCTCTGATTCCTTCTATCCCAATATATTCTACAAGAGGGTTTTATCAGCTACACTTCTGCTAGCAATGAACTGAAACACCCATGGTCAGGACCTCCCTCTTGGAGTTATCAGCATATTTTGATTTAAAAAGATCACAGGGTTTCTAAGTCCTTTATGATCCCACCTTAGAGAAATGTATTTCATGCTTGTTATCAAGGCTGGAGGTAGGAATGGCCACCACTTCTCCCCTTACCTTACACTGTGGTCAAGGCTACAGTTGGATACATGGTTGGAGATAGGAATAGAAGGGGAGAGAGAAATGGGCAAAGAAGAGGAGGGGCATATCCGCATCCATCTGAGGACTCAGATAGAATTAGGGGACCTCCACGAAAACAGAGAGCAGTGCTGACCCCTCTCTCTCTCTTTATTATAGCCTTCACCTCCACTGATGACACATCCCTCCTATCCTAAGGGTACAATTTTGGAGTTATGTATCGACTCAACTAATAGGTCCTTTAGTCTAAAGGACTCATCGATTCTACCTTGTTCTTTACAGAATGTAATAGACAAGACTAAAACCAGCCCAGGAAAATATATAAGCTGCCAATAGACAGCTGGCCAGAAAAATATTTGGTGTCTTCTTCAGAATCATTGGCTTGCATGTCACAAATGATCAATAGCCCTGACATTGTACATTGATTTTATAGTCTACAAAGCACTTTCCCATAGATTACCTCTATTAATAATTTCAAGCATCCCTGGAAATAGAAAGAGGGGATAGATGCTCTTCATATTACAAATGGGGAAGTAGAGATGCTACAAAATTACTTGCCTGAGAGCATGCCCAAGATTATGGGACTGCAGGTTTAAAGACAAATCCCACACCCTTTCTACTATATCATGGCACTTTTGAATTTTAAAATTTGAATTTACACCAAACTTAACTTCTGTCCACAAATTTCTATTATTGGATAGAGCTTTAAGATTGCTGTTGACCCCCTGCCATGATGATCTAAGCCTACTCATTTCCTGCTAGAGTTCCTTCCAAAAATGGTAACCAATTTCACAGTCAAGAAATATTTATTAAACATAAATTCTTATTACTAACAATCACTCTCCCAAGCACTAAAAGCTATACAAAGAAAAAGGCTGCCTGTGCCTTCAAAAAAAAAAAAAAAGTATCAAGAAGAAGGATAAGACTTTTGTGTGTAATGGTAAAATATGAATAAAATTGTAGCAAACATCAAAAACCAGACTCCCTCATGCCCAGTGAGTGCATTCTTGCTTTGTATTATAAAATCTAATAGAATCTGTAAGCAATAATTCCATTAAATAAATATAACCTAGAAAAAAAGCTAGAAGTTTCAAAAGCCCAAGTTTCAAGATACACTACAAAGTTGTAGTAATCAAAACAGTATGGTACCAGCATGAAGATAGAAACACAGATCAACAGAACAAAATAGGGAGCCCAGAAACAAATCTTTGCTTATATGATCAAATAATCTACAACAAAGGAGGGAAGAACATATAATGGGGGAAAAGACAGTCTCTTCAATAAATGGTGCTAGGAATATTGGACAGCTACATGCAATAGAATGAAACTGGGCCATTTCCTCACACCATACACAAAATAAATTCAAAATGGATTAAAGACCTAAATGTGAGATCTGAAACCATAAAACTCCTAGAAGAAAATGCAGGCAATAATTTCTTGATACCAGCTATAGAAATATTCTTCTAGATATGTCTCCTAAGAACAAAAGCAAAAGTAAACTATTGGGACTACAACTAAATATAAAGCTTTTGCACACCAAAGGAAACCATCAACAAAATGACAAGGTAACCTACCGCATTGGAGAAAATATTTACAAATGATATATCTGATAAGGAGTTAAAATCCAAAATACATAAAGAAAATAAACAATTCAATACCCCAAATGTAATTAATCTAATTAAAAAGTGGGCAACGGACCTGAACAAACATTTTTCCAAAGCGATACAGATGGCCAACAGATACATGAAAAGATGCTCAACATCACTCATCATCAGACAAACAAATCAAAACCACAATGAAATATCACCTCACACTTGTCAGAATGGCTAAAAGAAAGAACAAATGTTGGCGAGGGTGTGGAGAAAAAGGAATCCTCCTGCCCTGTTGGTGGGAATGCAAACTTGTACAGCCACTGTGGAAAAGAGTACGGAGGTTCCTCAAAAAATTAAAAATAGAATTACCATAGGATCCAATAATTCCACTACTGGGTATTTACCCAAAGAAAACAGAAACAGAAATTTGAAAAGATACAGCATGCCTGTGTTTATTATGGCATTATTTACAATAGCCAAGCTATGGAAGCAATACAAGTGTCCATCGATAGAAGAATGGATAAAGAAGATGTGGTAGATATAGATATATATATATACATATATAGATATATATATACATATATATATGTATATATATATATTTTGTGTGTGTGTGTGCGCATACGTGTGAATGATGGAATATTACTCAGCCATAAAAAAGAATGAGAGCCTACCATTTGCAACAACATGATGGACTTACAGGGTGTAATGCTAAGTAAAATAATTCAGACTGAGAAAGAAAAATACGTCATTTCCTTCATGTGTGGAATTTAAGAAACAAAACAAAGAAAAAGAGACAAAGAAACACATACACCAGACTATAGAGAACAAACTGGTGGTTCCCAGAGGAGAGATGGATGGAGGGTAGGGTTAAATAGATGAAAGGTGAAGGGGATGAAGAGCACACTTATCTTGATGAGCACTGAATAATGTACATTATATTGTACACCTGAAACTAACATGAGAGTGTAGGCTTCCAAAAAAACATATAAACTGGTACAAAGAACACAGATAATAGGTAAGAAAGTGTATTGGGATTTATACAATGCTTACACATATCATATAATAGCTAATTTTTACCAAGCACTTATTTTGTGCCAAGAACCTAAGTATTTCACAGTATGAATTTACTTTAGTCCTCACAACAAACTTTGAGTAGGGTGCTACGATTCTCTCCAAGTTACAGATGACAAAACAAAGGCACAGATGTACTTCATCTCTTTCCAAGTCTATACAGTTCAAATCCATACAGTCTAGTTCCTGCGACTGTGCTCTTAAGAGTACAAGATGCGTTGTTCTCTTTAATCCTATACTAACCTTCTGGAAGAGGCATTATGTGCTTATTTTGTAAATGAGGGCACTGAGGTTTGGAGAAGTTAGAGTACTTGACCAAGAAAGAACACAGAGCCCGTAAGCTTAGGAGCTGGGAAAATTCTCCATATCCAGTCATTCAGTGTACAGCTCCTCAACCCAAGGACACAAGGTCTCATGGCCCGGGTGGCAAAAGAGTTATTTTATGATTAATAAATATTTTATTCCCTATGTATTCTTGACAATGACAAATTCACATCATACCTACTAGTTTTCAGATTATTCTAAGGGAGAATTGATGAGGATATTCCTCTCACCTCAGAAATCAGATCCTCACATACAAGCATATTTTTAAAAAACTAGTAATGATCTAAGAACTATAAAATGTTTAAGCAAAACGCCAATAAATTGAGACTCGTATCTAGCAAATATAATCAAGAGGGCATTATGCAGATTAGTGTGCAATATTCATCATGGTAAGATGAGATTAGAAAGTTGTACAGTAATTACTTCATAAAGATTGTTGGGTTATCACACGCACTAATTACATGGGATAGGTGGAATTACGAGCAATCCCTTTGTCTCTAAGTGAAGGTGTAAGTGTGAGCATCAGGGAAATAGTTCTTGGGAGGAAAAGATTAGAGGAAATCCAGCATCTGTGTGAAAATATTCCTAAGAAAGACATTTGTCATTTATCCATCAGAGAAGCCAAATAATCACCTACCTACATCCCAGACACAACATTATTATGTAACTCTTGGTGGTCTGCTCCCCTCTGCATTCAAGGAGGCTTTAGTCAGAAAGGGACAGTGAAAGTAACTGTTTGAAACACTGGATTATTTAATGGACAGCCTTGGCAGCGTCAGACTGGCGTCGAAAGATAAGTTCTAGAAGCCTTTGAAAGGAGTATAATTCACAAGTACGTTGATTAGAGAGCAAGGAGGCAAACGGACCAAAAGCTGAAGGGACATAAGAAAACAGGAGCCTCAGGCTGGCATCTGGCTTCCTTCTCCGAGAGAGAACCATGATGTCTCCTTCCTGTCCTCCCCTGCTGGATTTAATGGTGTCAGCTCAGGGGCAGCGTAGATGTGGAAAGCTAGTGAAATCAGATTCGTGTGGTACCCCACTTCAGTCCTTTAAAATCACTGCAATTTCTCCTGTTTGATATTCTAACTGTTTCTTCTTAATGCTGAACACAAAACCCCTGAGATGGAAGGAGTCCATTTTTACTCATCTTTGGGAACAACTGGGAGGAAGAGAGGGTGACTCTGGCCCAAACCATAGCAGTCTTGGGGGGAAGAAAAGCACATTGGATAGAAAGGACAGTGGAAGCTTTAAATATGAAGAAGAAAACACTTTTAGTTTCTGGGACATTATGAAGGAGGAAGGAAGCAGGGGACGCTGACTTGATCTAAGCGAAGGCTTGAAGGCTGACCAAGAGCTTGGATTTCACAGGTACCACCAAGCAGCTGTGTTAGGTGCTGAGGGCATGATAAGGAATTAAGTAGGGGGGATCCACGTCTTCAGGGATCTCCCTGTCTCAGGACACAGGGCACTCACGAGACCAAGAGGAGGAAATACTTGAATGTGCACATTAGACTGTGAACGCTTCTTCACACTCTCATTCTCCTCCTTTCCTTCATCCCTTTGTCATATGCAAGTTTTGGTGTTTGGGACACTGTTGCAGTTCGGGAGCTGTGTAACACCCAGATAGTTTTCAGAGACACGACAAGCACCCCCAAGTGCAGAGAAGACAAAAACTTCTCTCGAGCCTTGCCTCTCTGATTGCTTCTTTAGGTACCCAGGTCACCAGGACCATCTTTATCCCTGACATTGGCCCCAAATCTCTTATCACTAACCATGAGGTTTATTAATTAAGTGAAAATGGCCAGGTACATGACAGTGTGCATAGGAATTAACATTTGTATTAATCATAATAACAAAAAAAAGGCTTAGTTCTGCTTTCTTAGGAAGGAGGCATCTAGAATCACTTTTGCTTTGGAAGGGGAAAGGATAGCTATAGATGGGAATGGGATTAAAGGAAGGCTTTGATCATTTATACTTCTGTACTTTTTGAGTTTTGTACCATATGAGGACAAAAAAAATTTTTTTTTTATTCAAATCTCTCCTTGTTCTGATCTCAAAAGTTCCCTTTGTCCTTCCCTCAATGAACCCTCACTCTGAGATGTTGATCTGGTTAAAATAGTTACCACTTATGTGTAAGTTATCCATAAACATAGAAGTCTTGTGGGTATTATCTGTATTTCAAAAAATTTGGTATTTGTGGCATGTGGGAGTATTGAAGAACATTTTTGAACAGGGAGCGATTCGAATACCCTGGGAAGAGGCTCTCTTTGTCAGTCAGACAGATCTGGTTGAATCCTAGTTATTTCACTTTTATAGATTGTGTGACTGTAAGAATTTCCTAAGCTTCCCAAGACTTGGTTCTATCTTGAAAAGCAGGGATTTTAACAACTACTTCATGGGATTGTAATAGGAATAGACAACATGGTAGATACAAAGCTCTCTGCACAATGCCTGGTACATGGTCAGTGTTCAGTACTTGCTTGTGCCTTCTGCGTTTATATTTTCCCAAACAAGACCAGGGAGAAGTAATACAAGTAGCATCAGCAGTGCATGGATATACAGTTCCACACCTACTTTCTTTTATTCTTGTGAATGGCTTCATAAGAGATTCACCGTTGATGGGAGAGGCGATGGAGTACAGATGGCAAGCAGAGTGTTTTCCCTTATTAGTTCAATTCAGTGTATTTCACTGAGTGTCTCTGGTATGCTAAGCATTGTTAAGTGTTGGGGGCATTGCAGGGAGAGCACAGTGGTTTTAAATAAAGTGGTCAGCTAAGGCCTCACTGATCAGGACACATTTAGCAAAGACCTGAAGGGGGTAAGAGAGTGAGCCATTGCATCTGACACTGGAAAAGTAAAGCCTTAATGATTCATCAGGAATTCTTTGAGTCATCTTTGTAATATATACACATAAAGTTACTGACCACAAACTCCTGATTTCAAATCATGCAGAAATAGAGTCATAGATGAGCAGTGGAATACAAGGTCTCAAAACTCCCAATTTAATACGTTCCCCAGCTCCAAGCACATGAGCCAAAGGCCTTAATATGTTCCTTTCATCTCTATTTTCTAGGACCTTTCCCAGTGGTAGCATAAACAGTGTCATTCTTAATGGAATTTTCCAAGTTTCTAAGTTCTAGCCTGCAACTAGAACTTTGTTGTAGAGCTCTAAAGTCATTGGGGGAAAAAATACCCCTGCGGTATTTTAAGAGAACTCTCTGGCATTGGAGAAAATACTATGACCAACAATGGTACATTCATGAGAGTCAATCAACATTAGCTTCAGCACTTATAGTGATGGGGAACTTGCTACTTCTGATGGCACATCATTCTCTTCTCTGCTCTAATTATAAGAAGAATATTTCTGAATAAAAATCTGCCTTAATTGAGGAGGAGCCAAGATGGCAGAAGAGTAACAGACCGAGATGACATTAGGTCACAGGAGTTCAGCTAGATAGTTATCAAACCAGTCCAAACACCTACAAACCCAACAGGAGATAGAAGAGAAGAAGAGCAGCAATTCTAGAAACAGAAAATCCACCACTTTCTGAAAGGTAGGACCGGTGGAGAACTGAATCCGAAGCGACAGGAAGATAGACCGCGGGGGGAGGGGCCGGCTCCCAGCAAGCGGCGGAGCAACGGAGCACAAAATTTGAACTTTTAAAAGTCTGCTCCACTGAGGGACATTGCTCCAAAGGCTAAGCAGAGTGGAGCCCTTGCGGGGACAGTGTGGTCTCAGGTCCCTCAGTGTCACAGAAGGATCGGGGGTGTCTGAGTGTAGCAGAGCTCGCAGGTATCAGAGCAGGGAAGCCAGCTACAGAGATGGAGTTGAGGAGTGACCTCTCAGCTTGGGGTTACCTTAAACTGTGATCTGTGGCACAGTCAGGCCACTGTCTTTGAGTGGCAGATCTGGGGAGACTCACCCTTCTTCTCTGAGGCAGGAATCTGCTGGGCTTGGAGACTCCAAACGGGGCTGTGTGCCAGAGACAGAAATGTTCAGTCACAGGCCAGGTGAGCACGGAATGTGCTCAGAGACCAGGGAGATGGGAATGACTGACCACTTTTCTCTGAGGGCGCACTGAGGAGTGGGGCCCTGAGCTCTCTACTCCTCCAGGCTGGAGACTGGAAGGCCGCCATTTTCATTCTCCTCCTCCAGAGCTCTACGGAAAGTGTTCAGGGAACAAAAGCTCCGGAAAGCAAACCCAAGCAGACTACTTAGCCCAGGCCCTGGCAAGGGCGGTGCAATTCCGCCTTCGGCAAAGACACTTGAGAATCACTACAACAGGCCCCTCCCCCAGAAGATCAGCAAGACATCCAGCCAAGACCAAGCTCACTGATCAAGGAGAACAGCGGAATTCCAGAGGAAGGCAAAGCAAAGCATGGAATTCATGGCTTTCTCCCCATGATTCTTTAGTTTTGTGAAGTTAATTAAATTTTTTTAATTTTATTTTTTCTTATTCTAGTTTTTTTTAACTTTTCCTCTTTCCCCTTTTAATGATTTTTAACTAGTTTATCTTAACAATACCTTTCAAAGAAAATCTTTTAAACCTTCATTATTATAGTCATATTTTATCTTTCATTGTGTCTAACTTTATTTTTTGTATACATATAGGGTTTTTTTCTTCTAAAATTTTTTTGGGATACAATTTCTTCTAATAGATCAAAATACACCCTAAATCTAGCACAGGGCTTTGTTCTAGTCTCCAGCCTGAGTAAATTCTCTCCACTTTCTTTTTCTTTCTTTTTCCAACCAACTTATCTTATCAACTACTTTTTAAGGATTTTTTAAAAAAATTTCATCTTTACAGTCATTCCATCCCTTCATCATGTTTACCTTTATTTTTGTATATATAAAAGTTTTTCTATCTTTAAAATTTTGGAAGGTAGTTTCTTCTAAGAGACCAAAGTAAACCCAAAATCAAGTGGGTGGCTTTATTCTATTCACCAGTCCAATGTATATATATATACATATATATGTATTTTTAAAAAAATTTTTAAAACTTCTTTTTACCTTCTTTCTTCTCCCCCTGATGTGGAGTCTCTTCTGATTTGGTTAGCATATATTTTTCTGGGGTCTTTGCTGCCCTTTTAGTATTTTATTCTCTTGTTCATATATTCTTATCTGGATAAAATGACAAGGCAGAAAAACACACCACAAAAAAAAAAGAACAAGAGGCAGTACTGAAGGCTACAGACCTAATTAATATGGACATTGGTAATATATCATATCTAGAGTTCAGAATGATGATTCTCAAGGTGCTAGCTGGGCTTGAAAAAAGCATGGAAGATATTAGAGAAACAGTGTATGGAGAAATAAAAACCCTTTCTGGCAAAATAAAAGAACTAAAATCTAACCAAGCTGAAATAAAAAAAGCTATTAATGAGATGCAATAAAAAATGGAGGCTCTTACTGCTAGGATAATGACACAGAAGAAAGAATTAGTGATATAGAAGACCAAATGATGGAGAATATAGAAGCTGAGCAGAAGAGAAACAAACAACTACTGGACCATGAGGGGAGAATTCAAGAGATAAGTGATACCATAAGACAAAACAATATTAGAATAATTGGGATTCCAGAAGAAATAGAAAGGGAGAGTGGGGGCAGAAGGTATACTGGAGTGAATTATTGTAGAGAATTTCCCTAATATGGCAGAGGGAACAAGCATCAAAATCCAGGAGGCACAGAGAACTCCCCTCAAAATCAATAAAAATAGGTCCACATCCTGTCATCTAATAGTAAAACTTACAAGTCTTAGTGACAAAAAGAAAATCCTGAAACCAGCCCGGGACAAGAAGTCTGTAACATATAATGGTAAAATATTAGATTGGCAGCAGACTTATCCACAGAGACCTGGCAGGCCAGAAAGAACTGGCATGATATAGTCAGAGCACTAAATGAGAAAAAACATGCAACCAAGAATACTATATCCAGCTAGGCTATCATTGAAAATAGAAGGAGAGATTAAAAAGCTTCCAGGACAAACAAAACCTAAAAGAATTTGTAAACACCAAACCAGCCCTACAGAAAATGTTGAAAGGGGTCCTATAAGCAAAGAGAGAGCCTAAAAGTAGTAGACCAGAAAGGAACAGACAATATACAGTAACAGTCACCTTACAGGCAATACAATGGCACTAAATTCATATCTCTCAATAGTTACCATGAATGTAAATGGGCTAAATGCCCCAATCAAAAGACACAGGGTATCAGAATGGATTAAAAAACAAAATCCATCAATATGCTGTCTACAAGAAACTCATTTTAGACCCAAAGACTCCTCCAGATTTAAAGTGAGGGGATGGAAAAAAATTTACCATGCTAATGGATATCAAAAGAAAGCTGGGGTGGCAATCCTTATATCAGATAAATTAGATTTTAGCCAAAGACTGTAATAAGAGATGAGGAAGGACACTATATCATACTCTAAGGGTCTGTTCAACAAGAAGATCTAACAATCTTAAATATCTATGCCCCTAACATGGGAGCAGCCAACTATATAAACCAATTAATAACAAAATCAAAGTAACACATCTAAAATAATACAATAATAGTAGGGGACTTTAACACCCCTCTCACTGAAATGGACAGATCATCCAAGCAAAAGAACAACAAGGAAATAAAGGCCTTAAATGACACACTGGACCAGATGGACATCACAGATATACTCAGAACATTCCATCCCAAAGCAAGAGATCACACATTCTTCTCTAGTGCACATGGAACATTCTCCAGAACAGATCACATCCTGGGTTACAAATCAGGTCTCAAACATTACCAAAAGATTGGGATCATTCCCTGAATAGTTTCAGACCACAATGCTCTGAAGCTAGAACTCAATCATGAGAGGAAAGTTGGAAAGAACTCAAATATATGGAGGCTAAAGAGCATCCTACTAAAGAATGAAGGGGTCAACAAGGAAATTAAAGAAGAATTGAAAAAAATTCATGGAAACAAATGAAAATGAAAACACAACTGTTCAAATCTGTGGGACACAGCAAAGGCAATCCTGAGAGGAAAGTATATAGTGATACAAGCTCTTCTCAAGAAACAAGAAAGGTCTCAAGTACACAACCTAACCTTCTACACCTAAAGGAGCTGGAGAAAGAACAGCAAAGAAAGCCTAAACCCAGCAGGAGAAGAGAAATAATAAAGATCAGAGCAGGAATCAATGAAATAGAAACAAACAAAAAAACAGCAGTAGAACAAATCAACAAAACTAGGAGCTGGTTCTTTGAAAGAAT
The DNA here is from genome assembly GCF_963455335.1 of Martes martes. Taxonomy (NCBI): domain Eukaryota; kingdom Metazoa; phylum Chordata; class Mammalia; order Carnivora; family Mustelidae; genus Martes; species Martes martes. The sequence goes on along the minus strand of NC_137889.1, from coordinate 29,063,813 downwards.
TAATAAGATTGATAAACCCCTGGCCAGACTTATCAAAAAGAAAAGAAAAAGGACCCAAATAAATAAAACCATGAGTGAAAGAGGGGAGATCAAAACCAACACCAAAGAAATACAAACAATTATAAGAACATATTATAAGCAACTATATGCCAGCAAATTTGACAATCTGAAGAATTGGATTCATTGGACAATCAAGAAATGGATGCATTCCTAGAGACATATAAACTACCAAAACTGAACCAGGAAGAAAGAGAAAACCTGAACAGACCAATAACCAGTAAGGAGATTGAAGCAGTCATCAAAAATCTCCCAAAAACAAGAGCCCAGGGCCAGATGGCTTCCCAGGGGAATTCTACCAAACATTGAAAGAAGAATTAATACCTGTTCTCCTGAAACTGTTCCAAAAAATAGAAGTGGAAATAAAACTTCCAAACTCATTTTATAAGGCCAGCATTACCTTGATCCCAAAACCAGACAAAGATCCCATCAAAAAAGAGAATTATAAACCAATATCCTTGATGAACACAGATGTGAAAATTCTCACCAAAATACTAGCCAATAGGATCCAACAGTACACTAAAAGGATTATTCACCATGACCAAGTGGGATTTATACCTGGGCTGCAAGTTTGGTTCAACATCCATAGATCAATCAATGTGATACAATACACTAATAAAAGAAAGAACAAGAACCATATGATACTCTCAACAGATGTCAAAAAAGCATTTGACAAAGTACAGCATCCTTTCTTGATCAAAACTCTTCAAAGTATAGGGATAGAGGGTACATACCTCAATATCATCAAAGCCATCTATGAAAAACCCACAGCGAATATCATTCTCAATGGAGAAAAACTGAGACCTTTTCTGCTAAGGTCAGGAACACGGCAGGGATGCCCATTATCACCACCGCTATTCAACATAGTACTAGAAGTCCTAGCCTCAGCAATCAGACAACAAAAAGAAATTAAAGGCTTCCAAATTGGCAAAGAAGAAGTCAAACTATCACTCTTTGCAGATGATATGATACTTTATGTGGAAAACCCAAAAGACTCCACTCCAAATCTGCTCAAACTTGCACAGGAATTCAGTAAAGTGTCAGGATATAAAATCAATGCACAGAAATCAGTTGCATTTCTATACACCAACAACAAGACAGAAGAAAGAGAAATTAAGGAGTTGATCCCATTTACAATTGCACCCGAAACCATAAGATACCTAGGAATAAACCTAACCAAAGAGTCAAAGAATCTGTACTCAGAAGACTATAAAGTACTCATGAAAGAAATCGAGGAAGACACAAAGAAATGCGAAAATGTTCCATGTTCATGGATTGGAAGAACAAATATTGTGAAAATGTCTATGCTACTTAAAGCAATCTACAGGTTTAATGGAATCCCTATCAAAATCCCATCCATTTTTTTCAAAGAAATAGAGCAAATAATCCTAAAATTTATATGGGACCAGAAAGGACCTTGAATAGCCAGAGCAATGTTGAAAAAAGAAAGTCAAAGTTGGTGGCATCACAATTCCAGACTTCAAGGTCTATTACAAAGCTGTCTTCATCAAGACAGTATGGTGCTGGCAGAAAAACAGACACATAGATCAATGGAGCAGAATAGAGAGCCCAGGAATGGACCCTCAACTCTATGGTCAACTAATCTTTGACAAAGCAGGAAAGAATATCCAATGGAAAAAAGACAGTCTCTTTAACAAATGGTGTTGGGAAAATTGGACAGCCACATGCAGAAAAATGAAACTGGATGATTTCGTAACACCACACACAAAAATAGACTCAAAATGGATGAAAGACTTCAATGTGAGACAGGAATCCATCAAAATCCTTGAGGAGAACACAGGCAGCAACCTCTTTGATCTCAGCTGCAGCAAATACTTCCTAGAAACATCGCCAAAGGCAAGGGAAGCAAGGGCAAAAATGAACTATTGGGACTTCATTAAGATCAAAAGCTTTTGCACAGCAAAGGAAACAATTAACAAAATCCAAAGACAACTGACATAACAGGAGAAGATATTTGCAGATGACATACCAGATAAAGGGCTAGTATCCAAAATCTATAAAGAACTTATCAAACTCAACACCCAAAGAACAAATAATCTAATCAAGAAATGGGCAGAGGACATGAACAGACATTTCTGCAAAGAAATCCAGATAGCCAAGAGACACATGAAAAAGTGCTCCACATCACTCAGCATCAGGGAAATACAAATCAAAACCACAATGAGGGGGCACCTGGGTTGCTCAGTGGGTTAAAGTCTATGTCTTCGGCTTAGGTCATGATCCCAGGGTCCTGGGATTGAGCCCCACATCGGGCTCTCTGCTCAGCAGGGAGCCTGCTTCCCCCTCTCTCTCTGCCTGCCTCTCTGCTTACTTGTGATATCTGTCTGTCAAATAAATAAATAAAATCTTAAAAAAAAAACAAAACAAAACACCACAATGAGATACCTCCTCACACCAGTCAACATGGCTAAAATTAACAAGTCAGGAAATGACAGATACTGGCAAGGATGCGGAGAAAGGGGAACCCTCCTACACTGTTGGTGGGAATGCAAGCTGGTGCAGCCCCTCTGAAAAACAGCATGGAGGTTGCTCAAAAAGTTGAAAATAGAGCTACACTAGGACCCAGCAATCACACTACTGGGGATTTACCCTAAAGATACAAATGTAGTGATCAGAAGGGGCACATGCACCCGAATGTTTATAGCAGCAATGTCCACAATAGCCAAACTATGCAAAGAACCTAGAGGTCCATCAACAGATGAATGGATAAAGAAGATGTGATTATATGTGTGTGTGTGTGTGTATATATATATATATATATATATATATATATATATATATACACAAAATGGAATACTGATATGAGGCATTTGAGAGGCAAAGTGGGGGGTTTGGGGGGTAGGGAAGGAAAAAATGAAACAAGATGGGATCAGGAGGGAGACAAACCATAAAAGACTCTTAATCTCACAAAACAAGCTGAGGGTTGCTGGGGGTAGTGGGGTAGGGAGAGGGTGGTCGGGTTATGGACATTGGGGAGGGTATGTGCTATGGTGAGTACTGTGAAGTGTGTAAGCCTGACAATTCACAGACCTGTACCCCTGGGGCTAATAATAGATTATATGTTAATAAAAATTTTTTAAAAATCTGCCTTATTCTATTTTTATTTTTTAAAGATTTTATCTATTTGACAGAGAGAGAGGGAGAGAGCACAAGCAGGGGGAGTGGCAGAGGGAGAGGGATGTATGTTCCCTGCTGAGTAGAGAGCCCCATGCCGGGCTCGATCCCAGGACCGTGGGATCATGACCTTTGTGGAGGGCAGACGCTTAACCAACTGAGCCACCCAGGTGCCCCAGGCTTATTCTAACTTTAAAACTTGTCTCTTGCTTTTTAGTTAAATAAGTAGTTCACATTACAACTGTATTTATCGAACGTCTTCTATGTCGAGTGTTGAGGGTATGTTTTGTTAAGTGTAAGACAAGTAAGTATGAAGACTGAGATCCTGGCCTCAACAAGCCTGCACTCCGTTCAGACGTCAAGAACATATGTCTACTTCCTCCTCCTGACAGCTGTTCACAAAATACTGGAGACAATGATTATGTTTCTTCCAAGTCTTCTCTTTTTTTTTTTGCTAGAAATGTCTCCAGAGTCTTCAACCATTCTGATTATTATCAACAGTATATTTATATAAAAGGAGCTCCCAAATACTAGGCAAAATAAAATACAAGAAACTGGAATTCAGAAATGATTCTCTTGATGCTAACTTCTCACACATATTCAGTTTAATACGTTATGATTTCTGTATAGCTATCTGAAGCAATATTACAAATCTTACAGGAAAATTAATTTAAGATTGTGACTATTCAGTTTTCCTCATTTACACAATGACAATCTGGGTATTTATGCTCTTTTATAAGAAAATAAAGTGAGATTAGTATTGGTACTTATACACAGTTTATAGACTGGAGCACTGGTATAAAGACCCACATACTTGATTGGAATGTGTCAGTGTGAGTGCAGGAGCCGATATGGGGGGAGGCAAGGAGGATTTCTACAAAGTAAGATCTGCAATGTACTTGAATGCACTTAACTTAAAAAATGAATAGATTTTCTCTTTCCAGATCTAGTACTTTCAAATGCAGAAGAGATGGAAAATTCAGTACTTCTGGAAATAATGTGGAAAAAGAATACTGACTTATATGCTCTAACACCTGATACCCAATAATACAATGAAATACAGGAAACAAAAGTCTCTACAAAAACTTATGACTTTTCTTCTACTTTAAGTGGCTCCAAAAATGTTTCTAAAATCACTTTGTGACCAAGATCAAATAATGGATCATCACCTGAGTAGAGGGGAATTTTAAATATGTGTCTCAGGAAAAACAAACAAGAGGTTCTAATTGTATTTGTAAAGACTTAAAATTTTTTAAATTTTAAAATGATCTATATATGTACATATGTATTTATTATTATGAGATACAATTGACATATAACATCGTATAAGTTTAAGATGTACAACATGTTGTTTTAAAAAAAACACATATAATTAACCTGTTTTACTTTATAGTAGAAATTTTAAACTGTTCATATTTTCTAATTAGTTCCCCTTATAAATTTTGTTCCTTCACCTGCAAATGCACATCTAACATACAAATAATCAGGGCAAGAAATAGGAGATGGTCTGTTTCTGTTATTGCTTTCAGATTTTTGGCTTTACCTTTCTGATGTTTCCACTTCAGTCCACAAAAAACAGCAAATAAGAACTACATTATTCTTGGACATTTGTATTTTAGGAAGAGAAGAAAGAAATAAAAAAAAAAAAACCAAGTAACATAGAAAAAGTGTTTTTACTATAATGTAATACATGAATCCATCAAGAAAAAAACCCTTCATTTTCTGCAAAATCACACACTATAAAAAAGCAAAACCTATAAGAAAAATCTGAAGGATAGATCACTTCAAACCCAAGGAACCTTATAACCAGCATACAAACAAAAATCATAATCGGTACCTAGAGAGACATCTCGGGTTGCCCAGGCAGGTCAGCATGGATGAAGACTGCCACAGTGAATGTTATTAAAAAATAAATAAATAAAAATAAATTACAAAACAACAACAAAGTAGAGTGGAAATGCAGGCTCCAGTCAATGGAACTGACTAGTGGGAACTGAAACAAGGGATCCGGATTGGGGTTCTCAGTCAGTTGAGCTGCTAGGCAGTGAAAGTGCCAGAAACCAGGGGCTACATGTGCACAAGGGTGGTCTACATCACTCCATGAAGAATGCACTGAGCTGAAGATTTTTAATTTCTTTCTTACTGGAGATTATTCTACTCCAGTAATCTGGCTTCCCTAGCCAAGAACAATCTCTATATAAAACAAATGATTTCTGTATATACAAGTATTTCCCTGTATATCCATCACATACCAACTCATTCTCATTGTAGGACCAGGCGTTTGTGTGTTATAGCAGATATATCTTACATATATGTATCATATACATATATATGTGTATACAAATAAATACTTCTAGAAAAAAATGTTTAATGATAAAAAAGCTAAAATAACATGATGAGTATGGAATTTGGAAGGCATGTGTCTTAGTAAATTCATGCTTTTATTTCTAAACATAATTATTGTTAAAATAATAATATAAGGCTAATACCAAGAAAGAATATGTATTTTTTTTCCAATGTACTTCAGAAAGAGTATAAAGAAACTGCAATCCATGTTAGTGCCGAAGTGAATGCTAGCTGGGAGAGAAGAAGGTGGATTTCAGAACGAGAATGCACACGCTATCTGTGGCTCATCCACTGATATTAACAATGTTGGAAACTAATACAATAACTATCAGTAGAACAAAAAATAGAGGCTCCAAAGTAAGATGGAAACCAATGTCCTCAGCACCAAACGTGCTCTCATAACCTGGTATTGACCCCACCTTATACATTAGATTATGGTCTTTTTTTTTTTTTCCCAAAAAGTAAAATTGCCTCCATATATACACAAATTGAAAGATTATAGATATTTAGAAATCACAATATGTGAAAAATATGTTGTCAAAAAGTATAACAAATGCACTTTGAGTACTTATGATGTATAAGGCACTATTCATTTTTTGCATATATTAAAACTAACACCCACAATTACCTCATGAAATAGATTTTATTATTATGTTCATTTTACAAATGAAGAAACTTAAGGTTCACAAGTTTAATTAGACTTTCATTTCTGTCCAAGATGGAGCAGGGATCAGATTTGCCTTCCCAGTTGAAACAACTGAAGAAATAGATAAAATATATAGAAACTGTAGTTTTCAAAACATAGGATGTTAATCGTGTGTGTGTGTGTGTGTGTGTGTGTTATATGATTATATCATTATATATTCATTTGGTACCAGGAAGTGCAGTGCTTCTCTAACGAGTACCTAAAAATGTAGCAGTGGCTTTAGAATTGGGTAAGAGAGAAATGCTAAAAGAATCTTGAGGTATATGATAGATAATGTGTAGGTTGCCTTAAAGAGATGGTTGATAGAAATACAGCCATTAAAGGTGATTTTGGCCAAAGTTGGGATGAATGTGAGGAGTAGAGTAGAGAAAGCTTCTATTATCTCAGAGAACACATACATTATCAACAAAATAGTGGTGAGCATGTGAATGCTAAGGCGGGTCCTCGTGAGGTCTCAGAAGGAAATGAGAAACATATTAGAGTAGAAACTGAAAGGATATTTGTTATAAAATGACAGAAAATGGGACAGAACTGTGCTCTAATATTGGGTGAAAAGTAGAACTTGTAAGAGATGAATTTGGATATTTAGCTGGGGAGATTTCCAAGAAAAGTGTGTAAAGTGAAGCCCGGTTTTTCTGTTGATAAAAATACCTGAAAATGGGGGCTGGCTTTGGAATTGGCAAATAGGGAGAGACTAGAAGAGTTTTGAGGTGCATTATGGAAAAAAGTCTGGATTGCCTTGAAGAGAAAGTCAGTAGACATATGGACATTACAGATGATTCCGTGAAGGATCAGAAAGAAGTAAGGTGGGCTGCAGAGGAAGCTTTCGCTGTCTTTACGTACATCACCAGGAATGAAATGTTGCTAGAAATATGAATGTTAAATGTGATTCTGGTGAGATCTCAGAAATGAGGAAGGTATTTTTGGTCATGGGAGGAAAGGTATTCCTTGTTACAAAGTAGCAGCCATCTTGGCAGAGCCATGTTCTAGTGTTGGGTAGGAGGTACAACTTGTAAACAATGAACCTGGATATTAACTGAAGGAATTTCCAAGCACAGTGTGGAAAATGTGGTCTGGTTTCTCCTTGATGTTTTTAGTAAAATAATAGATATAGAAAATATTATGTGATCTACAAAAAGCTCCTAGAACTAATGAGTATACTCAGCAAATCTGCACCATTTACCATTTACAATAGCGCCCAAAGCATGTAATACTTGAGGTAATTCTGACAATATACGTGCAAGACCTGTACCTGAAAACAAAATTTTTTTTTAATACTGTTGAAGGAAGTTTTAGAAAACCAACATCAACTGAGAGATAAAACTCAATATTAACTTGCTGATTCTCTCCAACTCGATCTTTAGATTCAACAGAATCCCAATAAAAATCCTAGCAGATATATTTTTGTAGAAATCGACAAGCTGATTCTACACATCTTCTGAAAACAACAGACAACCTAAAAGTGCCAAAACAACTTTAAAAAGAACAATGCTGGAGAAATTACTTTCTTTACCTGACTTCAAGATTTATAACAAAGCTAAGGTAATCATGTCAGTATAGTATTGGCATAAATGTAAGTAAACAGATCTATAGAACAGAAAAGAGATACCAAAAATAGACCTATACATAAATAGTGGATTGATTTTTAACAGATGCGAAGGCAGTTCGGTAGAGAAAAGATAAATCTTTTCACAAAAGAGGCTGGAATGACTGGAGAGCCATATGTGAAAAAACCAAACCCAAACAATAAAACCCTTGATCTATAGCTTGCATCATATATAAAAAATTAACCTGAAGTGGATCACAGATGTAAAGGAAGAACTTAAAGCATAACATTGTCTAGAAAAAAAAAAAAAAAAAGAAGACAGACCTTAATATCTTGGTTAGGCAAAGTTTTCTTAGATAAAACAGCAAAAGCACAATCCAAAGGGAAAAAACAAAACTGATAAACTTGACCTCATCAAATTTAACATTCTTCTCTGCAAAAAAACAGTTAAGAGGATGAGAAAGTAAGCCACAGACCGGCAGAAAATATATGTAAATCACATCTCTGATAAAGGACTTGCATCCAACTATTAAAAAAAATTTGCAACTCAATAACAAGAAAACAACCTGATTAATAAGTGGGTAAAATATTTGCATAGTCTTTTTACCAAAGAAAATAGACATATACAAAAAAACACATGGAGAAATGCTCAATGTCTTTAATCACCAGGGAAATGCAAATTCAAACCACAATTAGAAACTACTACACACAAATCAAAATGTCAAAAATTAAAATGACTGACCATACCAAGAGTTGGCAAGGATGTGGATTTACTAGAATTCTTGTCTGCTGCTGTTGGGAATATAAAATACTTCAATGCCTTAGAAAAGAGTTGGGCAATATCTTAAATGTTACACATCCATGGATCCATGTGTAACACTGTTGGTGGGAAAAGCAAGCTGGTACGGTCACTCTGGAAAACAGTATGGCGGTTTCTCAAGATGTTAAAAATAGAACTAACCTATGACCCAGCAATTGAATTAATAGGCATTTACCCCAAATGTACAGATATAGTGAAAAGAAGGGGCACACGCACCCCAATGTTCATAGCAGCAATGTCCACAATAGCTGAACTGTGGAAGGAGCCGAGGTGTCTTTCAACAGATGAATGGATAGAGAAGATGTGGTCCATATATACAATGGAATATTACTCAGCCATCAGAAAGGATGAATACCCAACTTTTGGATCAACATGGATGGAACTGGAGGGGATTGTGCTGAGTGAAATAAGTCAGGAAGAGAAGGACAATTACCACATGGTTTCACTCATATGTGGAACATAGGGAATAGAGCAGCAGACCACAGGGGAAGGGAGGGAAAACTGAATGGGAAGAAATCAGAGAGGGAGAAAAACCATGAAAGACTCTGGACTCTGGGAACCAAACTGAGGGAGGGAGGGGGTGGGGGTGGGGTAACTGGACGATGGGTATTAAGGAGGGCACGTGTTGTGATGAGCACTGGGTGTTATACGCAACTCATGAATCCTTGAACACTACATCAACAACTAATGATGTACTGTATGTTGGCTAATTGAACATAATAATAAAAAAAAAGAAAAAGTCACACATCCATCTACCATATGACCCAGTCCCAGCTCTACTACTTACTAGTTGTTTGATCTTAAACGGGTAAGCAGTTGGCATATGTTAACTACCATTTTTTTAAAAGATTTATTTATTTATTTCAGAAGGAGAGAGAGATGCCAAGGGTAGAAGCAGAGGGAGAGGGAGAGAGAAACTTGACAGACTGCACACTGAGCACAGAGCCCAACACGGGCTTCGATCCCATGACCCATGAGATCATGACCTGAGCTAAAACCAAGAGTCAGACGCTCAACCGATGGCACCCCCCAGGCACCCCTGTCATGGTTAATGACTAAATGTCCCGCACCGTTTCACAAGCTCACCCAGGCTATATTACACACCTAATACAGTAGCTTGTACACACAGGCGGGAAAAGAGAAAGTCACTATTAATTCAGAAAGTACGTGTGGAAAGGAGGACCGGGTTACCAGAGATTAAACATTCTTTAAACTTTTGCTGTTGCTGTTTTTAAGAGTGAGAGTGACTGCAGAGCTCATACTTTACAGCCATTCTTTTCATCACTGCATCACTGACCTCACAGCATCTTAAACGATGTTCGTCTGACCATGTTACTTTTTGTGGGAGGAGCCACTTTCGGGCTCACACACAACAGCACGGCTGGGCAGAAACACCTGTCTTTAAATGCTATGTCACTCTGTAAACACACCACTTGGTGTTTTCTTGTCGAAAGCTGTGCTGAAGGAATCAGCCAAATCTCTCGTTTTCCCGTGAAGACCAGATTGAAGTCAGGTTTTATGAAGAAGGGCAGGAAGGAGGGGGAGGAAAACTAGGACGAAGCAAGCTTAGAAATGTCCCATTGAGCTCAGTCTCTGGGAATGAGCACAAGGTAAGGGATATGCGATCCTTGAGGAGGGTTTGGGATGTTTTCTTGGTAAATCGCTCTGGGAAAACAGTCCCAAATTCCAAGAGGGCAAAGACGGCAACAGGAGAATTTTCCCAGATCTACTTTTGAAGCTGCTCTCAAGAGCAAGAGCTCACGGGACCTGCAAAATGTTTACGTCAGAGTCCTACGTTTTGTGTGTGTGCCTGTTTTAAGCGCCTGAAGGTTGGAGACACAGAAGACGCAATCAACCATGGCCTACAGGACACAAAGGGGTAGGCAGATCTGGGAAGGGAGACTGTGGGAGATCGATGACAGGAAAGAATTGCAAGAAATTCCAGAATGTTGGGGGAACATTCTATGCTTCGGTTTACAACAAGTTACCCAACAAAGAGACATGGGGCATCATGCCATGGCTCCGTTTTCCTAGCAATGCACACAACAGATGTAGATAAAAGCGAAAGTACACGGTTTACCCCAGGCTATTATTAATCAAGCGCTATGTGATCAATTTTACAAATTGAAAAAAAAATGTGGGAAAACGGAAGCTGGTAAGGTGAGCCAGGAGAACTGAAAGAGACTTGGAAGTATTAAAGGATGCAGAAAAACAAGTAAAGAAGGTAAACATGGGGAAAGAGGAGCTCGCAGGAACAGTAAAGAACTCTATAAAGGACATGAGGATGGTGAGCATATTTGATACAGGAGACCCTGTTTCAGTTGAGGCCCAGAGTAAAGAATGGTTCTTTCCCTGAGGGGACAGGAAAACGTAGCCTTAAACAAAAGTCTCATACCCCATCCGAGGGAGATGATATCTGTGCCCCAAGGGGGAGGGAATCCATGCCAGTCGAAGCATCAAGGAGAAGAAAGTATGAGGATAAAATTAGTTAAAAAAAAAAATTAGTGGGGTGCCTGGGTGGCTCAGTGGGTTAAGCCTCTGCTTTCAGCTCAGGGGGAGTCTGCTTCTCCTCTCTCTCTCTCTGTCTGCCTCTCTGCCTACTTCTGATCTCTGTCAAATAAATAAATAAGTAAGTAAATAAATAAATAGACAGATAAATAACTAAAATAATAAATAAAATTAGCTCCTGAGCCCTACTGTATGTGGTCAAGGAAAATTGCTGTGTTTCCCAGAAATGTCTGGGAAGAGTCTCAGTAGAAACAATCAGTAACAAGCAGTCAGAGTGAAGGGAGTATCTCAGTGGGCCTGTGTAAAGGGGACACCTGTGTTACAACCTCCAGACCCCTGGGGCTTTCTCTGTCTCTCCACACGAGCCCCCCTCTGGAGTTCAACCGCTAATACTTGCTGATGGACTGGTTTCCCCTAAAAGCTGATCCTTTGTTTGCTTTAATTAAAAGATTTTTACTTAAGAATCATTTTATCATTCTCAAATCACTGAAAACACGAAGAGGTCAAGAACAAAATAACTCACCCACACTGAAACATTAACGGGGAAAAAAAGCGTTATCGAATCTATATGACCAAGGAGATCCTAAAAATTCCGTCTGCTGGGTAACTTTCAAAAAGGAAAGAAATCACTTGAACAAAGACAGGAATCTTTCATAGAAAATAGGGCTGAAAGTCCAAGGCCGTTAAAAGTATTTCTGTAAATAAATTAACAACGATGATGATGCAATTGGACGCATGAAAACAAATCAACGTCGACAAAAACTCTTTGATGTAAGTAAGCAGGGGAGCGAAGAGGGAGCAACATATCAGATTTGTCCCACTGAGTAAAACATTGAAGACTTTCCAGCCGTGACATGCATTTTACTCATTCGGTCCTGAACTATATGTTACAGTTCGTGCTTTTTCGCAACATTAACAGTCTTTAAAAGTTCACCTTTGCTTGTAAATGTTTCAAAAAATGGCTTTAGTAAATTAAAACAATTTAGAGGAAGAATGCGATGCCAGCTTCAAGCTGCTGTTAGGGGACACGTTTTACAAGGACTCAGAAAGTCATCACTTGGTTATACGTGGTCCTCTTATTTTCAACACCTAATAATGCTGAGACTGTCACTTTCAAACTAGAGACCGCCAGCACCCCACGCCCCCAGCCTCCCTAACCGTTATTTGATTTTATTTTTTCAAGTGAACCATCTCACTTCTATCATTAACATAATGTTTTATTAAAATGGCTCTTGGCAGTAAGGACCCGACCGTTCTTTTCTTTTATACGCTGTGGCTGTTTGTCAAGTTTTATACTTCCCAGTGATCTGTGATCTGTGCCTTGGCAGCCACAAATTCTGTTCGCATTTTTAAATGACTATTTTAAGTTGACCAAATTATCCTTTGAATTTGAGAAATTATGCCTAAAATTTCAGCACCTGATTCTCTCCCCTTCTTATTCTGTAGGCTGTTGGTTTCTTTGTCAGTTAAAAAAGAATATGTATACACAAATACACACTAAGCTTCTTAATTTATTTTAACTAGTGGTTTTATTTTAGAGTTTCAGTCAATAGAGATCACATGAGTGTGTGTGTGTGTGTGTGTGTGTGTGTGAAAATTTAACATTAAAAACATGTAACTAAAAATCATTTTTTAAAAAAGATTTTTATTTATTTTTTGACAGAGATCACAACTAGGCAGAGACAGAAGGTGGGGGGGTGGGGAGCAGGCTCCCCGCTGAGCAGAAAGCCAGATGTGGGACTTGATCCCAGGACCTGAGATCATGACGTGAGCCGAAGGCAGAGGCTTAACCCACTGAGCCACCCAGGTGCCCCCTAAAAATCATTTTTATTTCAAATATTTGATATTTGTAGTACTTGTCAGAACATCTTAGTATTCACAATTGATTCTTAATTTTTTATTTATTTATTTATTTTTAATTTTAATTTCTTTTTTTAAGATTTTATTTATTTACTTGGCAGAGATCACAAGTAGGCAGAGAGGAAGGCAAAGAGAGAGGAGGAAGCAGTCTCCCTGCTGAGCAGAGAGCTCGACGCGGGGCTCGATCCCAGGACCCTGGGATCATGACCTGAGCCGAAGGCACAGGCTTTAACCCACTGAGCCACCCAGGCACCTCGAATTCTTGATTTTTTAAAATTCAACAATTTATTTAGCACATTCTAAGTGCCCGTGACTGTGTTGGGTGCTGTGATACAAAGAGGACAAGCTAAATACCGCCGTGACCTTTAGCAGCTCCTAGCATAGGAAAGGGACTGGACAGGTGAGCAGCCAATGACCACAGTGTATGGTCCATACCATGATGGAGGAAGAGAGCCTTGGGGTGGCAGATGAGAGGGCGTGCCTGAAGGTCAGGGAAGGTTTTATGGGAAAAGGATCATTACCTAAAATGAAATCTCAGGCATGAATAGGAATTATCTGAGGAAGTGGGAGCAGAGAAAGCAGGCAGAGACTTCAAGCGAACATAGCCATCTTGCAGGATATAGCCTAGAGTGGGGAAAAGGGTAGGCAGCAGGGAAAAAGCAGTGAAAAGCAAGACTGGAAGCAAAGTCATGCCTGTATCAGGAGGACTTTATAAGAACTACATGAGCAACATTTGAAGCGATATCATTCCAAATGCAGAGAAAGGGTTGAAAGGGCGTAAGCCCAGAAAGAGGGAGACTAATTAGGCTGAAGTTTCATAAAGTCAGGTGATAAATACTGATGGTCTTAATGAGGGTAACACTGATTCAAGACATAGGAAAAATGCTGATTCAAGTAATAATAGGAGAGGGGATCACCAAGGCGTGGGGACTGATCTCTCTGCTGGCAACGGACATAAAGAGGAGAGGGTTGGCAGACGCTCAGAAAGGTACACAGAAGTGAGCCTGTCACACTCCAGTCAAATATTTCAGTATATGGTACGTATAAATTCTCGAAGATCCATGACTAAGTCTCCCACACGTTGAAACCAGTTCAGCAGATATCAATATTCACTCTAATTTTTGTAGAGAAAAGATTTATCATCTCGACTGACCATCTTCTTTATAGGGCAGTATTATAGGCAAAGCACGCCAAGCATTTAAAGAATGACGGTTGTCCCTTAGGGCTTGTTGAAGTGACATTGGGTCTGTTTCCTTGCATTTGGGACCTGTGACTCATCAACACACCGTGGAAGAGGCAGGAAAAACTAAGGATGTGCTGGGCAGACATTTTAAGACAGTTTTGTAATAGAAAGAGATTATTGATTTTAAAATGACAAATAAAATGCTTTTTATATTTTTGATCGCTAAATGAACTGTTGAGTTCAAGAGGGTCATCATGTGGCTATTTCCCAATATAAATTGTAAAGCATGCAGGATTTGGTTGCCCTAATATGAGGGGAGACCCGTAAACATTTGTTGTTTCCCAGAAGTCAGACGGGTACATTTAAAATGAGAGGAAATTCCATCTGCAATGTTCCTTTTTCCCTAATGTAAAACTCACTTCTATTTTCCAAAAAGAAAACTTTATCTTTTTTTTTTACTTTTATATTTATTCTTACTAATTTATCACCTAAACGTCATTATGAGAAAAGGCAGAAAGCTGAAAATAGAATTGTGTGTACCAACGAAATAGAATTCTGAGAAGTGAAGCATTCTGGGGGGAGAAAAACACTCTTGCCACCAGCAGCCAAATGGAGAAGCTGAAGAGTCTCAAAGATATAACATGTATCTTCTTCCTGTTGGATTGTCCCCAGGTCAGGAGGCGGAGCCTGAGGAGACAGCTCTGCTCCGTGGCCATATCCCTCCTTGACGTCACCGTAGCCACTTGGATGACGCATAGGGACACATTCATTAGTTCACTTAGTAGACCCATGCAGAGGCTCAGACATAGTTGTAGGCCACAGGAATGTGACATATGATGGAGGACAAATCCCTACATTCAAAACTCTGTCAATAACTCAGGGATGAAAGACAGAGCATAGTCAACGACAGAGTCAATGATGTCACAGTGTTGTCCTGGGACAGATGCGAGCTACCCTTGTGGTGGGCACGGCATAAAGAACAGAACAGTTGAATCACTGCGTTATCTCCCGGAAACGAATGTCACCCTGTGTGTCAGCTATCCTTCAATCTAGAAAAGTAATTAATTAATTTAAAAAAGAAATACCGCTGAATCAGAATCGGTGACACCTTCTCTCTTGGATTTGAATGTACATACACACGAAGAAAGTGATTAGATCAGACTTTTGTCTAATAACCCAAATACTTATGACAGGGGAGAGCCATTCCAAATACTTTATTGACGTATGTAGGTAACGTTCATACCCCTTAAAAGTTCTTCTAAGGGACAAGCTTGGCACTATTTCCACAGCTGAAGATGTCGCGGCACCACATCTAAGGGCACGTTGGTATAGGTCGTGCTGACTGGGGCCAAGAACGCTGATTGAGGACTTCATTTCCTATTGCTCATTGCCTAAGTCATACCTGTCTCCCCAGGTCTACTGTGCATTAAAATTCTCATCTGGAGTTCTTTTTTTTCCCCCAAGGGACTGAATCACAAGGAGCCTGGGGAGCCAGGTGGCTTCCTAATCCCTGCTCAGTGTGGATGCAAATAACAAGGACTGTCACCAACGCGACCAGCTGCTGCTTCAGCACTTGAGCGGTGACCTCTGTCTCTCCCCCCGCCCCCCTCCACTTTTATCTCTGTTCACAGAGACCTGACATGTTGAGACTCGGAAAGCTCCCAGGATCTTTCAGTTGGGAATTTTTCAAAGCCAACCAAGGCATCCAGCCCTTTTCTCTTTCCTTTGTTCAAATGTCTTTCTTTCATCGTGTGACCACTGAAAGCAGTGGTGAAAGGAAACCAACTTAATTGTTGCAGGAACCGGGCATGGGTTGGGGCATGAACTTCTTTAGGGTTCAGAACCTGTAGAGGCACTCTTGAGAAGAGGCCAAGTAGGCAAATACCACTGAATCCGGGAGGTATTCCTGGTAATCAGGATTCCTGGTAATCAGACATGGTCACACGCACGCAGGCTCCGCTCTGGCCCTGAGCACATCCAACCACCACCACAGTAATACAAGGAGCTTCTCTTCTGAGCTCAGACTGGACCAGGTCCAGACCATAAAAGTATTGTGTGCACCTTTTCAAACTTTCATCTTTTTGGTCAAGCTGGATATTATTTAATAATACATGAGAAACCCAATCATCACTCTTAAAGTGTAAAATCCCTCAAGTCAATCTCTCCCATTAACTTCTTCCCCATGTTCTTGTACTTCAAAGCCCTTATTGATGACATCACAATAGTCAATAAATCTTGTCACAGTACATAAAGCCATGCACTGAGTATTTATTGGCAGAACAAGAAACTTGTTTTGTTATATCCTTCTCTGATTTTGTGGCTCCTATCTTGGATGACATGTAGTGATATTTATAGCACTCAGTACTACCTGTATTACTCAAATTCAAGTTCTACAAGCACAAAAAGGTGTTTCTGAG